>NC_057941.1:46807872-46935372 GCF_018555375.3 Anguilla rostrata | reverse complement strand
TGCAGTCCTTTGAATGCTCTAATGGGATCACTTGGGACTTCCTACATGAGTTGTCACTACACCTTTGGAGAAATATTGGCACTCCTGGAAAGATTCGCCACTGCTCTATTTGGAGATAATGGTTCTCGCTGGGGTTCAGTGAGATAATTCCAGAGCATGGCTTTTTAACCCTTTACAGCTGATATTTCAATACCTTTTTTCCCCTAATCTCTTCAAGAATTTCCTTTGACATTGTGTGCCTGTAGAAACCTTGTGGTGACTACTTCACTCTGATGGGAAGGTTCAATATGAGTGAGATTTAGATTCAATAGGGCTGGCTGAAATAAATCCTGGCTGTGTTCAATCAAATGAATCTAATTATCAATTAAATTACTTTTTCACATGGGAAACATGGGTATTTGACCATTTTTTCATTAAATAAATGAAATAATAATTTAAAAAATGTGTTTTGTGTTCATTCAGTTTCCCTTTGTCTAATATTGTTTTATTAAATTATTATACGCTGAAACCAGGCAGTTTGACAAATATGAAATAATAGAGGAAATCAGGAAGTGGGCAAATACTCTATCACATTACTGCATTTGATTGATAGAATTTCTTTTTTTACATTAAAAATAACATCACTATTTACTTCGTAATGATTGTACCTGTCATTTATTATAATTGTAGGGAGAGACCTTTTAAAGGAAATGGCTTCAAAAGTATTCTCAGAATCTTAAATGGTGTAATGATCACTATTGCTTACACTGACATGTTAAGCTTTTAGTGGTCTGCTCAGAGTAGTATACTACTTGTACAAAAATATGAAGCTGAGAATTAAAGGTCAGTCTTCAGTCAGTAAGGTCTTCAATGAAACAATCTCAGAGTATATTTAGTGCCATAATCTGTTATATTCCTGACAGCCAGACCACCATCTTCGTCCCATGATCTAATTTTTACAGTACGTCCATTTGCAATACATTCCTTTTTTAGGATTCAACTGTATGACCCAAGACACGACTGCTTCCTTTCAGAAAGTTTATATATAGTTCCAACACTGCCATCATCAGAAATAGGACAATATGTGTCCTTAGTTTTACACTTAATGGAGGGCGGTAGTTTAGTGGAGGAACAAGTGTTTTCACTTTAATGCAAGGGCAGACAGAGTTCCTGTTCTGGTTTTCTATTGAAAACGTTAGGTGCAGGAGCTGGGATTTAATTAGTATTTACACATTCAAGCAGATGGACTGAGAGGAATCTGATTTGCTTCAAATGTCTAATAGCTAAAGGAACCTGCAGGAAATTAAGCTGGAGTTTGTTTGGAACAAAACAGCAATTACCAGTGATCCATCTTTGATGTGTTTTCTGATTTACATCATTATGTTTTGAGTGGCGGCTGGGGTGGATTAAAATTTCTCGCTTCTTTATAAAACCCACCCTTTTGCTTAATTACTCACAGACTGCATGAGAGTTGAGAAATTCATTACAAAATAATAATTTTTCTATCGTGCAACATACTATAATTTGTATAAGCATCGGTTGAACACTCCTACAGAATTCCATTTCGGCAGAAGCTCCAAAAAGAAACAAATTTTTCTGAGACCTCAAAGCCATATAATTATGGTGTTGTGCTTGTTTTGAATACTTGCTCTATAAATAAGAATTTCATTGTGGGAAATTATTAGCATTGATTTACAACGAAGAAGGCTGCTTTAAGGGAATTTCACGCTGTTCACTGAAACGAATATCAAGAGTTTACCTCATAATTACAATTTGCACACATCCTGAACATTTTACCTTTGAATCAGTTTGTTTCCTGGAAATAGGGAAATAGGCTCATAGTTATTTATACTCTAACAGTACACTCAGCAAAATGCTCAGTGTTAAATCAACGTTGACAGCAAGCACACAGTTTACACTAATCACTTCGTATCCGCTGTGGACTCATATAAACTGTTACAGCTTTCCTTAAAATAGGTGTTTGTATCTCAGTGGGACTCAAATAAAGGATAAATAAAATGGAGTTGAATTAACACTGAAGACTTACTATCTAGTTAAGTGTAGAGAATACTCCAAGGGGTCTTGAGTGGCATAAGTAGTTAAAGCACAAACTCTAAATGCAGTTATAGGCCCCATGGTCCAGAATTGATTCCTGACTATGCAGACTATGAGTGGGAGTCCCATAGGATGGCATATAACCCAGGGAGGAAATTATTCAGTTGGCAGAGTATTCCCCTGTCATCGGACAACATCAATACCTGCAGTCAGTTCCATCCCAGCTGTTTGCCTGTGTTGGCTACACATAAATTGCAGTCCTTCAGTTCAGTGTCTTGCGCAGCTGGTTGATTGCGCAGTTAGCAAGCGCATTAGCGCAAAGCACATTGTGCCTGCCTGCGCTAGCAGATACTGTATATACATAAACACACACTTTCTTTCGCTGCGTTGTTTGTTACATGCAAGACAACTGATAATCAAATTTAACTGATATGAATGATTAATCACGGGGATCGATTTCACGTTCTGTACCAGAGTAAATGTCAATACACATGAATTCACATTCGTTTGCATTTTTAATGTTCCTCTGTGTCTCTCATGCAGCACCACCATCAATACCCTTTTAGCTCATGTCCAGTCATCACTCTGAGTGGAGTTCATTAGGCTATGTGTCAAAGTGGGAAATATCAGAGGTTCACCATCTTGGAATAATGTTCGTACCGAGACTGCGAATAACCAAAATGCCGATCTCCAAACAAGAGTTCCTTCAGTGGGGCAGTCCGCCGTTTCCCGAACGCCGCAATATCCTATATCCTTACAAAGCAATTCTGTTTAAGTGCCTGTGACAAAACTGAGTCAAAATAGCTATTCCCAAGAAAAGGGCAAACAAATACTTAACACTTAATTAAACTTTAATGCGGGAACTCTGACTGGGTAGCGCCCACAAAATATCCCCCTTCAGGGGGGAAGTTTCAAGCGTAAAATGAGTTCCTTCCTCCACCGCGGCTTTTTCCGGAAGATTCCACTCTTACGGCTGGCCCGGAGTGACTCATCGCCTCATTCTGTTCCTTCTCACCCCTCTGACTCCGCCGACCGTCTTTCATTTCATTTGTATGCAAATAAGCCAGCCCGGGGAATGTAGCCCCGTTGTTCTTCGGGGAGCAATCTGCCGCGGTGACCCCGCTCCCGCAATTTTAAACCCGGCAGAGACCCCCGAAGCACCGGGAGCAGGCTTGTGTGCTGGGGGGGGGTTTCGTCAGGCCAGCTCAAAATAAAGTGTGATCCGCCATGCCGCGATGGTGCCTCTCGATTGGAACCACACGCCCTGCGTGAAGCCGTATCGAAAAGCTGTCCCACACAACACACGCGCACACACACACACACACACACACACACGCACACACACACACACACACACACACACACACACACACACACACACACACACACACACACACACACACACACACACACAGCAGAATGAAATGCAGCACGACATGGAAAAAGTCTATTATTTAAGACATGAGAGAAACAAAAACATTTCCTGTATATAATTTTGGTGCTTTTTGGCACCTTTGTTGTTAAGTTTGTTGTTAAGCAAGCACTGAAATGAACAAGAGCAATTCATTCTTTGTTTCATTTTTCTATATTTTTGTGCAAGAGCTGTATTGGTTTATAATTGATAAAATCATGTAGTGCCACTGGATGAAATGTTTTAACTCTATACATTGGGGGAAAACACTAACAAATGAATAGCAAGCTTAAATGGGTTGAATGGCCTTCTCTTGTCATCAGCTGTTCTTGGGATCCTATTGAACTCTGTTTTTATACATATATGGTACAGATCAAGCAGAATAGAACTGTGTGGTAAGTTCTGCCATAAACAGGGAAAACTCCAAGAAAAACTAAAATGAATGTGTTCCATAAATATGTAAGAAAGTATAGGTAAGTTAAAAAAAATGATAAAAAGTGGCAAAATTGAATAAACAACAGGCTACCAACAGGTTTAAAAGACAGCCTAATTAATAAAAAATAAAATAAAATACAGTCCATTGATATTAGAGTTCTGATGCAAAAGGTATGTTGCAAACAGACTGTGATTGGTAGCATATACAGTGTGTCTTTCCTCCAAAAGTTATCCACGGACACTGAATGCTCTCTCAGGTAGAGTTCTGAAGGTCTGGAAGCAGAGGATGTCTTGGGCCAGTCTAGACAGTATGTCTATGCTGGAACTTCCTGCAAAAATTCCAGAAGTCATTCTTCTCATTCATTCCATCTGAGGACTTTCCAATCGCTTTGCCGATGAATTCTCTTGCCAAGCTTGTGGGAAATTGCCTGCAGGGCATTAGCAATGGAATGAATAACTTGGAATCATATTCTCGTGATATATTAATTAATGTGGGTTTTGAATAGCATTGTCCAAAATGGACTTATCCACACCACAGTAATGATGTCCCGTGCCTGAACTCATTGTGCCATTCAAGGTCTCAGTCATTACAATGCAGGGCTCTACTCTCCAACTGCTGGGCCACACTTAAATCTTCTTACATTCTAGCACACGGCTGGTCTCTATTTAGAGACTGAAATTCCTGTCAGAGAGCAAAGTCGCTGCAACTATACAATGGCTGTCTGTGCTCATTATTTGATAAACTTTTGAAATGAAAGATCTTAGACCTCGGGCTGTGAACGCACTCATATTTCTTCCCCGTTTTAGACGAGTCCAAGTGCTTTTATGTTCGAATTTTTCAAAGCTAAATGGGTAGTTTTACAAAAGTTTTTTTTTTTTTTTTGGTATAAACTGTCTGGTCTCCTTGTAATTGTGAAGATATATCCAAAAATCCAGCAATTTACCGCCGTGTTAGCAATATCCACCTATGGGAGATCATCATGACGTGCTTAAGATCCACTAATTCCGGTATTGACAGACTGAACAGAAAACCTAGGGAGAACTAAAGAGCTGAGTATCGTAAGAATTGAGATTTTCGCTTGGGCGCATTGAAAATCTGGAACTTCGGGCCACCGATCTCATCTCAAATGCTCTTCGTACGTCAAACGCAATCATCTGTTGTGTCAAGCAGCACGTCACGGATAAATCGATCTCATCTCGCATTCACGCCCAGATCAATCACGTCCTATCTCGCTCAAGCGCCATAACGTCAATCCCAATATTTTTTTTTCTTTCTCCGTGTCGAATTCTGGCGGCGGTCACGTATTGGCAGACACGCCTTAATTGCCGTGACATTCTGTTCGGTTCCTTTGAAACCGGACGTTCTAAGGGCGATCTGCCGGAAGAGTGTCATTTTCTTTCTCGAGTTCGAGTAAATATTGATGCCTTCAGAGGCATTTATGTTAATGTGGCATCTCACGTGCAGCAATCGCATGGCAACAGTTCTATTTCCATCAAATATGTATTCTACAAAAATGGTCTGATCTGATTTATTTTTCTATTTATTTTTATCTCACCTCAGAAAATTCTAATTTTGATTCATATATATATATATATATATTTTTTTTTTCAATTTCAATTATCCACAACATAAGTTAAAATGATGTGTTTTGATTACAACACTGCCACTCCCCCCCCACCCGCACCCCCCCCCCCCCCCCCATACACACACTCCTACACACACACACACACACACATGCACACACGCACCACCGCAAGTACTCCAGTAAAGTCCAAATATTAATTCTCAGAATGAAAGAAAAGTATTCTCCGGGATTTGTTCGTGATTTTATAGACAAAGCATTTCTTTTCTTTTTTTGCTTTCTACCTCATATTCCAATGTCAGCGGAATCATTGTGCAACGCAATTAACTTTCATTTTTACTTCACATTAGTTTAAGATTTTTGGCCAGCTGCACAGTTTTCACAGCCGGAGGTCAGCGTTTCCTTCGCTGCTTTTTAGCGAAAATGCCGACGCCGGTCAAGGTGAGCGGCGCAGGCTCCGCTCTCGGCCTAACAGGACTTGCCGTGTTTAAATCCACATCGATTCGCCGGCTAGTAAACAGATTTGCGATGCTCCGCACCGGAGCCAAGTCAATAAATTGCGCAGTGGCATTTCAATTAAGTTGAACTTCGGCAATGCGCGGCGCTCAGTAGTAAGATTATATAACTGATAATGTAAAGACAATTTTCTTTTTGTCATCTGCACGATAATCTCCGCGGAGCCTGTTGTTTAAACTTGCGTTATGGATTTCTATATCAAAAAAAAAGCATATATGAATTATTGAGCAAAAGGAAATCCATAGAGATAAATAAAAAAAAGAAAAAGAAGCTGAAGCTTGGCGTCCCTTTCAGCAGTGAAATCTCTATAACGGTGACATTTGGTGAGAGGTGACCGGAGAAGAGTCACAGGGGAGGGGAGCGGTTGTGGGGAGGGGGGGGATGCAGTGTTTGTGACTCGCAGCACGGCAAAGCATTTAGTGTTGAATTAACTCTGACAGAGTACCGGGCGTGTCAAATCAAAGTCCAGGAGGGCTGCAGTTTCTGCAGGTTTTCGTGGTTTCCTTTCCATCAGCAGCCAATTTAGGCCTGGGAAACAAGATGTGTGGACCC
This sequence comes from Anguilla rostrata, assembly GCF_018555375.3. NCBI lineage: Eukaryota > Metazoa > Chordata > Actinopteri > Anguilliformes > Anguillidae > Anguilla > Anguilla rostrata. The sequence continues at coordinate 46,928,841 of NC_057941.1, read as the reverse complement.
CGTAGCCAATCAGTGACTTAAATTATTCACCTAAGTGGCAAACAAACATGCCCCCCTCCCCCCTCCAAAAAAACAGTGGCCCTTCAGGTCTGGAATTTTTATCACCTGCCCTATACAATATATAAACAACAGCCTAGATTGAATCAATATTTGACCAAGGGATTCACAATTGAATCTTTGATTTGCAAGTTTTGTTTTGTTTTTCATAAATGCAGTTTGGAGGGCTACATTTTTGGTTCATTTTCTCTGACTCACCAAACTCTGGAAATTCCCTGAGCCCTGAGCCTGGAGAGAATCCAAGAATCTGTACAGAGTTTGCGATAAATACTGCAATAAAGCACGATACAGTTCCAAACCAAGATGGCATCCAAGTCGGAAAAAAAGAAATGGATGACACGGGGCACTCTATGGGGCAAAGTTTATCAAAACATTAAGAAGAAAAATAAAGCTATTAGGGACATATTTTTGGAGATTACATAAATCCCTCTTCTGTGCTAAAAACTGGGTTGTAACCAGGGAGGCCGTTCTTTCTCCTCCCTTCAAAGTCTGTCACTGACTCCCACAAAGAAATACAAGCAATGTTTCTTTTTTACATTATCTACATGACAAGACTGGTCTTGTCATGTAGATTTTATATGTATAAATATTTTTTTTTTTCTAATGGAGGCCTGCTCAAACCAAGGAAGAAACTTAAGTTGCCAACTTAATAGATGAACTGCTGAACCGCAGGACTGAACAACCTTAATTGTATAAATATTTTTTTTTTCCATCCATTAATTGTCTGAGTGCGAAATGTGGAGTGAGTCACCAAAGTATATGTTAATTTTGCAGACTACTGTCACCGCGGTAACAGACACACCTGTTTATTCTTGCCTTTTTATAGCTGTTGCAATCACAAACTGTGCTGACTTTGTACAGAGCTTAGTTAGGTCCAGGCCTTGTTGTTGTTGTGGGATCTCCAAGCGGCTTTCACTTAGTAATATCTGCCGGATTTATTCAATCTAACCGCAGATCTACTGGGAACTGACATCAAAGGGATCAATCAGCGTGAAAAGACTGTGCTGGCCAGAACATTTCAGCCAACCACATTTTCTCCTACGTAGCTCTTTCCCTCTCCCTGTATTTTTCCCTCTCCCTCCTCTCTCTCTCTCTCTCTCTCTCTCTCCCCCTCCTCTCACCTCTCTCCCTTTCTCTCTCACCCCTCTCTCTCTCTTTCCCTTTCTCTCTCCCTCTCCCTTTCTCTCTCTCTCTCTCTCTCTCTCCCTCTCTCTCTTTCTCTCTCTCCCTGCTCTCTCTCTTCCCCCCCTCTCCCTCCTCTCTCCCTCTCTCTTTCTCTCTCTCTCGTGACATTGATTGTTTATTGTGTAAACATACTTCTGTAGACAATTTTGGCTCGCAGAGCATTCACAGAACAGTATTATGCCAAATGCCTAACCAGCACATTATAGTCTGGCTTCCTGGATGTGCCTTGAAAGTTATGCTTTGAGGGACAAGCTGCATTTTGTTTCATTTGAAATTTTTGTGGATTGCCAGGCATGTAAATTTGTTTGGAGAAGTCAACAATGTTCAGCGGAGCTGGCATTCATCACTTTGTTTGTATGCAACATAATAGGAATGCTTCCCTGACAAAACTGATGTGGCATTTCAGTGTAGCTGCTATGTGCATCTTTTCCGAGCAGGTATCCGTTTCTAAAAATGGGCTATTTTTAGGCAGGTGTTAGTAATTCAGGAACACCATCAATAAAAATGGCTGTGGCAGCTGTTTTTATGACTGAATTTGGAAATACCAGATGGTGCATTACTTTTACACAAGGATAAAAAGGTTGAAATGCACAAATTGTGAACGTTGGCTGCTCATAAAATAGCAGGCTCACATTACAGGCCTCAGTATTGTTCAGATTTTTTTGCTCAGATCCAATCCAATCTGTGCATTGACTGTTCACATTCACGTTTGTAAGTGACCCGTATCTGAAGTAAGTGTGAGCAGACATAAGAACAGCCTATTTGCCCTTTTTCATTAGGTAGTCTGTGAAGTCTCTTACAGATAGATATACTGCAATGCCAAGAGTGTAAATGATGGCATTTAAAGCTATTTTAAGCTATTTTGCTTGTTGTATATGTTCTAAATAAACATTGCTTTTTTGAAGAAAAAGGTGAGGTGGTTTCTTGTCCAAAACCGATAGTGTAACAGTAGCAGGATATGACTATCAGTAGACTATGAGGAGGAAGTAGTCAACACTTGTATCGAATAATGCCTTAAAGGTCAAAAATCGAACCGAATCGTGGATTGTAACAACTGTTACGATGCCGAGGTGTCATTGCCGCCTCGGTGCAGTAAACTGAAGACAGGATTTGCTCTAGTACGGAGATACACTGTCACCGGGAGTTTCAGAAAATGTGATGACAGATGAAAGGTTGTACTTTATAGCAGGATACTACTAATGAGCCATTTCGGGAGGAGAGGTTGAAGGGAATTCTACGGACAAGTCCTGCTGATTAATTCATGATAGGCAATAATGGTGGAGGAGAAAAGGAAAATGCATGGAACGCATCATCATTTCCTCGTCCGGGTTAGAATATAGAGTATGATTAACTGCAAAGGCTACAAAAAAAGCATGAACTGAATCATTCAAACCCAAGGTCCTGGCATCAAACATATAATGTCATATAATGTTTGTTTAAAATGTGTATTTGTGTCAGTGCCTTTGCAAGTTTTTTACAAGAACTAACTTACTAAGTATTGTAAAATTATTGTAGTTTCCCTAACCCAAGAGATACGCTGGATGTAAAATAACCAGTGTTGGCCGAAGGTTACAGTTACTAGGTTATACTGTGCATTTGAGAATTTAAAAGCAATCCTTGATAGCTGTGTCAGCAAACAATTTATTTTGTGGGTGTGGCAAACACGCCTGCCACAGGCCACCGAAGTGGCTTTCCTTGGGGCCCTCCAGCACAGAGACACAGGGAGAAGATGTTAAAACAGTCCACATTTATTCCACGAGGGTTTGGCAAGATGGTAAAGCCAAATGAGCAGATGTTAACCCTGTCATGACGGAAGCTGCCTGGTGTGGGTGGGGATGGCAGATTTAACCTGTGCGCAGTGATTACCTCACTACGCACAGGTGCAGCCACTCCTGTTCCTGGGTCCAATTAGCCTGGCCAATTATCTAATTCTTCACCAATTATCCAATTGGCCAGGTCTAATTAGCTTGACCCAGGGCAGGTGTGGCTGCTTAAACCAGCCATCCCCACACCACATACCCCCAACGCCAAACTGAGGCCAGGGAGAATCACGGGCCGAAGCCTACCCCCCCCCCCCCACCACCCCCGCACTCCCAACAAAGCAAACGACAACAAATAAAAAATAAAAACCACTCTAAACACGCTACAAAAATTTTAAAAAAAAGTCAGGGTGGGTGGCCCCGGAACAGTCCAGTACATGCGGTGACCCTCCTTCAGACGACAAGGCAGCCCTTCTTCCTCCTCCCTCCTGGAGCACGGGAAGTCCTGGGCTGCTCTGCTGGCTGGTGGGGGCGTCACCGGCTTGGGCTGTTCCAGGGGCTGTGGTGGGGTGGCTGGGCTGGTGGACTGGCCTTGTGGTGCTGGGGATCAGGAACCCTCGTGGCTGTGGTGGCCGCCAGTCGGCTCTGCTGGCGGGCGGCTGCGGGCTTATCCCCTCATGGGCTCCGGGCAAACCAACCAGGCCAAAACAAAGAACTGAAAACGACCAAACGGACGAGAAAGGAAGCAAAACGGCGCGGCCACCGCTCGTGCGCCGCCCGTGGCTGACCCGCCTTCCCGGCCAAGTCCAGCTCACGGCGCGACCACCTCTCGTGCACCGCCCGTCGCTGACCTGCCTCCTCGGCCAGGTGCAGCTCCTCAGCATCCCAGCTGAGGATTGCCTCCTTCCCCTCCCTGGTCATCTTCCGCTCCCCATTTCCGGCCCGGAGGATCTGCCCGAAGCCCTGTCGGGAACACCTCAGCCGCCCCTCCTCCAGTGTGCTTCCTGGCCGGCCCTCCTGTGCCTCTTTCCTGTGCCGGAGGAGCCCCACGTTGGGCGCCACTGTGGCAAACACGCCTGCCACAGGCCACCGAAGTGGCTTTCCTTGGGGCCCTCCAGCACAGAGACACAGGGAGAAGATGTTAAAACAGTCCACATTTATTCCACGAGGGTTTGGCAAGATGGTAAAGCCAAATGAGCAGATGTTAACCCTGTCATGACGGAAGCTGCCTGGTGTGGGTGGGGATGGCAGATTTAACCTGTGCGCAGTGATTACCTCACTACGCACAGGTGCAGCCACTCCTGTTCCTGGGTCCAATTAGCCTGGCCAATTATCTAATTCTTCACCAATTATCCAATTGGCCAGGTCTAATTAGCTTGACCCAGGGCAGGTGTGGCTGCTTAAACCAGCCATCCCCACACCACAGTGGGGCTTCTGACCTATGCAATGATAAGTATGTGCATTCCCTCCAGGCCCCTCTCTTTCAAAACTGGTCTTTGTGGCATGCTGAGAATTGTAGTTTTTATTATAGCTGAGCATTCAATTATATTTGACTGAACTGTAAATTGCATATCAATTTGTCAGACATTTAAGATGTGGCTCTCTTAATATGATTTTATTTTCACCCTTTCCCTCTTGAAGAAATCTAGGGTGGTTTTATTTATTATTATATATATATATATATTTATTTGGTTTATTATTCTAGGCTATTGAGTTAATTAGCTTTAATAAAGCTGTGGAGCTACCTATTAGCATTGTTTAACAGGCTCATATTAAAACAAATTATTGACAATATACTTACACACTTTTGATGAAAGAACATTCCAGAAACCCACAGTTGTTTTAAATGGGAAGTTAGTAGTTCTTCGTTGTGATGTCAAATTGTGTGCTATGATATGTTATCTTGAGTACAAGTGAGTTTGAATAATATATATTTTTTATCATATTAGGCTCAGGCTATGTGTAATGTATTTTTTTAATGAGTCCGTGAATCTCAGAATAAACACTGTGTACGATGCACAATCCATGGTGCCAAACACAGTCATACATATATAAACACAATAAATAGCATAAAAGAATCTGACGCAAAACAAGTCATGCCGTGAATTTACATTTAAAACTGCATACAACTGCGTACAACTGACAAATGAATCACAAGACTTAAAAGCTTTTGCCCTGAAAATATGCAATTTAGCACTATGTGCACTATGTGCATGTTTTAGCCTGTGTAAAAGGTTTCCCTGGGCTGTATTCAATAATGCCCCACGATATTACCGCAACCAAAACCTCCCGTTGGTGTTTACATTAATTACCTTCAAGAGCATAAAAGGTTCCTCATTATCGGTGCCAATTCAGAGAGGTGTTACAATCATTTCCCTCCTGAATCAAACACAAACCAATCTTTGCCATTCACGTCGCAGATTAAACATCATAGGAAGGGGCTTTGTGTGGCTGTCGGTGTGTCTGGGCAATAGGACGTTACGATTATGAGGATTAAGGTTAAGGGCTGGTTATTATCATTAGAAGTTGTGCTGTACCTCGGCTACACAGGGGGAAAAAGAAAACAAACACAGTCATTAATCTTTGCTTGTTTTTTTTTTTTTTTTTTCTTCCTGTAAAGTATTTAATCTTTTGCTTTTTTTCCTGTAAGGTTCTGAAGGTTTTTTAAGGTTTTTATTTGATAATTTGGAAAAAAAAAAAAAAAGTATGATGTCACATTAAGGCAAACCAGAAAACATGCAGCAAGGGAGAAAAGTGAAAAGTTAAAACCATCACCTAATGGCAGAAGAAAAAAATGTTTTTGATCACATCTGAGCTTGAAAATAATTTATATACCACTCTGCTAATATTCGTGGAGGCTCTAGTCACACTTGCACTTGACTTCAAAGTTCTAGCAGTTCCACTTAAATGTCCATTTGACTAATGAAACACCGCGCCGCTGAACAAGGAGGAAAACGCACGACCCGGATCCCGCCTCCTCCGTGTTTACTCGTCATCCCGAAATCTTTTAACGAGCGCTAATTGGAGTAATTAGTAATCCATAAGGTGGCCCTCATTACATCAAATTTGGAGGCCATTACGCCTAAACACCGCATTAGGCAGCCACTGATTCGGTCGGAAGTGCCAGTCAGATCGAGCGACTCCGAGGCCAGCGTTCAAGGCACAAAAGCCCTTTCAGTTTCCGTCCCCATTAAACCTTTTATCGTGCTCCGGGGCTGACTTCCCTTCAAAAAAGCGGCTCTTTGGCACACGTTGCGAGCGCACGTACGCGCATTTGCGTCGCACACTCCGACAACGGGCAAGGGGAGAAGGCATTTTGGATGTGGTCCCTGATGATTCATTTTCATACAACAATAGACCATTGTTACTGAATTGATCATTGTCGTATTTGCATTATGCCTGTAATGTCACCAAGACACTAAGATTCAGGTTATAAAGTCTTTACTGTAATTATTCTGTGTAAATTAGTTGAATGTGTTGTTTTACTTTTCGGTTTTGTTTTAAATTTTTTATTATAGCGCTCTCAAAAAGGAGCGATATGTTTTGTAATTTCTCTTAATTATCTGTGTAGCCTGATTGTTTAATTGAGCAGCCGCTTTTGATAAAGGCATGTGTTACAGCTGTAGACAGTGCACGTATCATTGCTGCAAACATTTTATTGAGGCCTGATACACAAGTCAGCCAACATTTGTGTGTGCAGGTGTTCAGAAACTTGGTTGGAACAGGAACCTGTGATGAATCTGTATGAAAGAGATGCCACAGTTTTTATGCCACCCTGTCCTTTTCTTTGGATTATAATAAAATACTGGATTTTTACTATAGTCAACAGTCTACCTTAGAGGTCATTTGAACAAATGGAAAATGCATTAGTCATACACCAAAATAATAATGAATCAATTCAATCAATGAATTAGCACTTCTACAAAATACCTATAGAAGCAACAACAGTGATGCTTCAGTAGCAAAACCCACATAGAGTGACTTCTTGTCGGTGACATTCAATCAATTTTTTTTTTTTTTTTTTCAAACTTTGCTGGAATTCGAGTCCAATTACCTCATTGAACAGTTTTCACAGAGTTTAAATGAGATATTAAGATTTACGTAAGATATTAATATAGCGATCTGCTTCGGCGGGGATGAAAAAAAATGAGGAAAGGTATGGGGAAGCAAAAAAACCCCCCCTCTTCCTTTGGTGGGGACACACAGCTTAATTCATTATACAATAATAACCTGAGTTCACGGGTCTGTATGGATCTAGCTGAAATGGTTTGCATAAAGCATCCTCACAATGACAAGGCGGATGGTGAATCAAAAAAAAAAAAAAAAAAAAGTCCAAAGTCTAAATTGGCCTTAGTGGTTTTTAATGAATAACCTCCACTGCGGCTCCTTCTGGACCTTGTTATAGATGAATTCAGAATGAATTATCCCCTGGTTGGAGGCCACAGAAAAGGTGAAGCATCAAGGGCGATGTGCTGTTCTTTTCAGCGGGCGCAAAATGGATCCCGGGCTGTCTGCATTGTCTTGTCTCTAAAAAGCTCGAGACGGATACAATGAAAGTCTTCAGAGTAAAGAGGCTGTAGAAAGACTGGAGATATTTAGACGCTGTCGTATTATTTGTGTTCCTTTTCAGCATGCAAATCGCATTTTGAATTCAACTAAATTAATTCCCCTGATTGGTTTTACCATTTACGGTCTCACGTCAGGGTCAGAATAAATGCTATTTATTTATTCTCCGTCTTGATCGACAGACAAAGTGATGTGATTGACAAGTCTTACCCATCTGGTGGAGCAGTTACAGCGCTCACACCCGGAGGCAATAAATTCAAATGGCAGCAAACTTTATTGGCAATATTTTTTAGGTGTAAATGCAAAGTTACAGAACTGCTCCGATGTACCTTCAGGAAAAGATTTAACATGTACAGTAAAAACCAAATTTATGACAGAATGAGTGCAAAAATGGATTTGTCACATGTGACCTTTTAAAACAGTGAGGTAGTCATGGGGATTTGTGGCGATGCATATTGTTAGATTTCAGACCTGTATTTCCAATTGGGGATTCAATTAATTTGTTAGAAAAATGCATATGAGTCAACATGTGAGTTTACTGTAGAGAGTAATGTCATCAGTGGCCAATCAGTTTGCTCCCTTAGCTAAGAACCTGAGCCTTTTGGTCAACTTCATGTCATATGGAGTATACTGTGTCAGGAAATAACCATGAATGTATGGTTTGTCATTTTGGTTGAAACAAAAACATACTGAAAGCTGTCAATAAAGCATGATTCAAAACCCAGTGTGACTAGAGTACAACGCTATCGCGGAAGCAGTTTTCACTGCAACCCTGTAGCCATCAGTAAAATTCCTACTGATTATTGAAAAAGTCTACTTCCACTCCGCCGGTATCCACCAACATATCAAATATGCATTTTATCCCAGTCTGAAACACAGAATTAACTTTGTAGCTCCATGCTATGTTTGCTAGCTGTACATTTGTTCTGTAATATAGCCACCGTGTAAATATGTGATCTATCAACAGTTTTATCAGCTCAAACGAGGAGAAAGAACATTCCAGCAATGCTCATTAGATTATATAAATAACTAATGTTAATATGGTAGGTTCCCTCCTCAGTCTTGCAATGCACTCATGTGAATAAAATATGAGAGCCATTGAGACCACACCATTGTAATGATTTCAGGTTGATTTATTCAAGCAAAAATCTGTGTCAGCATCACCTGCAAATATAGTTTTGCAAAATGTAATTATGAAAGTTTCCATACTAAAAGAGCATTTAGCAAGGCTCATCTGACTCAAGTTAACATGACCTTTGAAAAAGTTGGATCAACTGCCTGAAGACTTTCTAGGTTTAATGCACATCTTAGCTGTGTGTCAGTACCTTACACGATATCTTACTGAGCAATTTATAAGTCAATGCAGATTACATTTTAAAGAAGGGAAGACATTTCTGCAGCGACATGAAACAGTTCTCTTTGGGATGGAAGTCACTTTTAAAATTTTAGTTTTCCAATTGAACTCTCATGATCTTTCTTTAAAAGTAATCTCAGGGTCTTTCTCTAACTTATGCACTGCTTTCCTTCCTCTATCTGAATTCTGGGTAAAGTGGAAGTGATGTGGTGATGTGAAATCCTCATATATATATATAGACAATTAAAATGTTAATATGTTTGGATTTACAAATAGTGGGTACACACCCCATGGACGTACTGTATACATGACGTGATAAAGTAAATCATAACGCGTTTCTCATCAAAGGTGTACATTATTGCTATGGGTAACATGATTGGTTCTGGACAGGTTTTTCTTTCGGGAAAGCTCTAACCTGAAGCCTGATTGGTTCAAAAAGAAAACTTTTTTTTCCAACCCATTTGTACAACAGTCCTAAATGACTTAATACGACTTTAAGAGTGTATTTATTTCATTAGGCCTCTGCGTCCGGTAGGCTTGACATGCCTGTGAGATGACATCCAAGTAGTGACCAGTCCGTGGGTGGGTGTGTGCATATGTGTGTGTGTCAGTGTGTGTGTGCGTGTGCATGTGTGCTTGGGTACTTGAGAGAGGAAGGGTTAGGCTTTTTTTTTTACAGCTTCAGTACACTCTATTCAGTTGGAAAAGCAGGTGATTTATACTACTCATTCACTCCCCTCCATAGCCATTAGCAGGCCTGTAACATGTCAAAGCAGCCATTTATCTCATGAACTGGGCAGTCACAAAGACTGAATCGGTTAGTGGAGCGGTGTCAAACAGTGTAGGTATGGAGACTGAGCACACAATGCTCAGAGACACTGTGCAAACTCAATATGACTGCGCAGGGGTTTCTAAAGCCTCCCTGGGGACAGGGCGAAACAAATGTTGTCAAGAAGGGGAAAAAAATTAAGAACTACTAGTCCCTAATAGGGACTTGAGCCAGGTCTGCCAGGGCCTGAAATGAGGGGTCTTGTTATGCAGGTTAACTCCATGAGGAAACACAGGGCAGCCATGTTGGCTCCTGGCACAGGACAGGTGTGAACAGCAGGATCATTTCACTTGCGGGACAGGCGACAGGTGAGTGCAGGGAGCTGGTTACTCACAGGAGGGGACAGGTGAGTCCAGTGGGCTGGGTGCTCACATCAAACTGGTGAGAGGAGGAGGAGGGTGTGAGCTGGGCGGCAGGTGATCTCTGTCCTTGGTCCTGATGGCCCTACAGACTCTACAGGTCTGTTCTTCGCTGTCCATGGTTCTGATTGCTGATGCTGATGTAACTTCTGCTGTTTGCTTAATATTTTTGTGTGCAGTTTGTACTTAAGTCATGCTGTACAAATTCAGTGTCTGTTTAATGCCTAAATGTAACGCAATGGAAATGAATATCCACTAACAAAATATAAATGTCTGTTAGATCACATGACCATATGTCATTACAGTGCATGCTTCTGTACTTTGAGCACGGCTCAACACTTATTAGTTTGAAATGCCAATTATCACACATCATGCTGAAATAAAACATTGCTAAGTAAATCACACTATTACACGACATGAAAGAATTGCATAAGCCAAACTGTAACTTGTTAAATGTGACACGTATGTATTTATCAACATGACCAATAAGGCATGTGACATGCTTAAACCCAAAATCAATCATTACCGAAGTTGCCTTAGTGAAGAAACAACTGCATTAAATAATTACCATCCATTGAGAATTCATGCAATCATTCCAAGCACAGACAGGCCCCATTAAAATAATCAAGACTATTGCAAGGGACAAATAAATAACTATATTAAAATTGTAAACACCACAGACATTGCATCACATCAATCACCAATATAAATGGATTGGCCTGTATATATGGAATTACTTTACATCCATTTCCCCTATTATATGAGCGTGTGTGTATGTGTGTGCATGTGCATGTGTGTGTGTGTGTGTGTGTGTCTGTGCGCTTGTGTGTGTGTGTGTGTGTGTGTGTGCGCTGTTCAATACAATGAATAAATGCAAATATGTCCAAAAATGATGTAAATTCGATGACCAGAAATTGCTTTAAAGACTCAACACCTGCGCATGGGCATGTATGAACGGAACTCTCAGTAAGTCTTCTCTGTTGCCATTATTCATTTCTTCGTAGACAAAGCCTCCCACTGGTAGGCAGGTTTACATTCTGTCCATGTCCGTCGCACTAGCGTAACCAGGATGAAGTGAACGGAGGTGGTTGAGCAGCAACGAGCAGCAATCTCATCTACTTTCATCAGAGCTTTTAACGTTGCGTGTGGCCACTGCATAGGCCCTTTCTAAGAGATCGAAGCTACGCTGCTGTGTTGGCTTCCCACAGAGAAAGGCACCTTTCAGATGACTATTGATAACAGATCATATCACCTGCCTTTGGCTTGACATGACTGAACGTGTACTGGTTTTAATTAATCGACGAACATACTTGGGTTGTCGTCCTGATTCGGCGATGATAGTTTTTTTTTTTGTGTGAAGGTGTGAGTGAAACAGCATGAGGAAAAGGAAAGAGGTGCAAAATGGGCCAGGAGCATGCTGGGACACGTATCATATTTGTCACACGTGATAATGACATATCGACTGCGTTGCGTGATGTGCTAATCTGCAGATTTCCTGCTGGTCTATCCATCCAAATCATAACTGTCATTAAAAAGACACACTATGTAAATGGTGAACTCGGTAGCAGAAGAGAAGGTCTTGTTACTGCATAACTAACCATTTTCCAGTAACTAAAAATAGTTCTCACCCAGTTTCTCTTCTTTACTTGTGTCAAAGATACTCCAAGACAAATTGCAACAAGGTGGTATCCATTCCTTGGTAAGTAATGTCTCCCCTGTATCACACCTGTAGTAAATTGGCCAGGATTATTGCTCAGGCATCCCATTTCTGATTTATTTGGCACTCATTCTCAAAATGTAGTAGTCGAAAGGAGAGTAGTAATGTGTCCCCTTGGTGCAGCACATTATATCAAATCAAATCAATTTTATTTGTATAGCACTGTTTACAGAAAGCCATCACAGAGTCGCTTTACTGAGAGGTCGAAGGAAAATTATATAAATCTGAGTTTAATTCAACTGTGCGCAAACACGAACTGTGAGCACTAGATATTCCAAATGTGTGGCCTTTGAAGAAAACAAAACTGTGGCTTGGAATGTACTGTAACTGTTTTATTCTCTTCATTGAGATTTCAGATCCGAGAAAAGCTTTCAGAGGTTCAGAGGTTCAGTTTTACACCCACACATATCCATTGATTCACGGGTATTAAATATTCCAGGAAAAGAAACCGACCCACAAAAGCTTAAATCTTTCAGATTCCAGTTTCTTGTTACAAAAATCTGCAGCGTTTGTCACTTCTGGTAAATGAATAAATACTCAGCTCTCGTCATAACGAAAGATATTCAAAAGCACTCAGTTTCCAGTTTTGTCACAGAGACGTTTTTCACACCGTATGCAAATGTGTCTGCGTCTCCTATCCCCAATGCCCACCGCTCGCGAACTTCCCTGAAAGTCACGCGTTTCAGATCGCACGGCGAGCGACAGGGTTCAGCCGCGAGGGGGAAAAACATGTTTTCCCGCACAATCTGGCGTTCGTTATTTCGAGTTCGGGGCGCGATGTTCTCTCCTACGACCGCGAAAGATCGCTGAGGACGATTTATCAGCTTCCACGCCGAACCTTCTGAGGAAAAAAAACGTGAATTAATTAACGGAGCGGGGGAAAGTCCCGAGATCCCAGTCCTCCCTGTTCTTAATTCCCAACGCCCACATGAATCAATAGTGCTGGCAGCAAACGTAGCGTTAACCACTGTTAGGATATCTTTCACTTCATAGCCTCAAAGTAGCTCAGTAAAAGAAGGCGGTTCTTGCCTACTTTTATTCACTCTTGCCTTTGGAAGAACACGGGATCTCAAGGCTTTTTGCTGTTACCCAAAATTTAAATTACCAATTACAGTAGATGATTGCACAGTTAACTAACCTTACATGTATTTTTTTTGTTCACATCACTGATTTTTAAGATGAAAACCCAAACCATAAGCCTTTGTGGCTCTTCAAGGACAAGAGTGGATGCGACTGCCATTTGAAGGTTTTCAAATCTGAAATGAAAGGGGGGAAATTAGATGACCTTAACTCCTTCAGGCTCATCTTACTTTATTTCATTTTATTTTTTACATTGACAGGAAAATAGATGGGCTTCATCCATCTCCGAACGTGACACGCCCACTCATGCAAATTTGTAGCAGGGGAACCAATAGGCTGAGAAGAGAGGTGAGACTGGCTGAGAATATGGCCTTCACTCTGGGTCCAGCACCATTCGTGTTGCTGAGGAGAAAAAAAAAAAAACCTATCACTGCACGTTGGACCGAGCTGAAAAAAAAAAAACTCAGTGGAACCTTATTTTAGAGTGCCAGAGCTTTTCATTCATTTAAAAATACACTGGCTTCGGCTTTCAGATCCTGCGCCGGCAGGCATTTTGCTTAACATTTAGCCGCTCGCAGAGAGAGCTCGGCGCGACGCACTCCCGAAGGATCGATGGTCAGGTCTCAGTGGGCACGTCTCGGGGGGAAGGAGGGGAACATTGAGGGCTGACATGTTTGGACACAAACAAGCCTGAAAGGGAACCCGGTAGGAAATGATGCAGCTCAATGCTCCCTTTCAAAAAAAAAGGGGGTGGCTGACTGGTTCGGCCAGTGGCTCTCCGCTGGTTTCGCATTTCAAGTCGGCGCCGACACCGTCGACAGCGACGGGGAAGTCCTTTCATTCGGAAAGGACGCGGAGCGAGACGGACTCAAACCGAGCGAGAAACTCAAACAGGGCCCCCGAAACGGACGTTTTGAAGACGGCGGCGCTTTTAATTAGCCGTTTTTTTTACATATTTTAACCGAGAGGCAAAACAGACGCGAACGAAACGGCGCTGTTACCGCCACGCACGCGCGCGCGGGAAAGTGACATTTATCTGTGACATCGCGAGAGGACGCGTCCGAAAAGGGCAGCCCCGCGGGGAGAAGGGACCTCGGCCCGCAGAGGTCGCGGCTAAAGGTCGCCCCGGCCGAACGCAAGCGTCCCCCCCCGTCGGCCCCTCTCTCCGGTTAGCGACCCCCGCGCTACGTCCGGAGCCTGCCAAGCGCTAACGAGCGCCCGAGACCTTTCCCAAATCCGGCTAGCGCTCGCTTGGCAAGCGGTATTCTCCACGCGACTCGATATGCGCCCCTGCTCCCTTTTTTTTTTTTTTGTTGTTTAAACGGCGCTCAAGTAGAGACGGAGCGCTATAATTAAGACATATTAAAACATACGGAAACGTCTATGAAAACAAAAAGCAATCATGGCAGATTACGGTCATTCTGCCGTTGCCAAGGGTGATTTTTTTGTGCGGAATATCACTCCTAAATCAGAAAGAAAAAGGCTAATCCCGTACAGCTGTAGATCATAAACAAAAATGCAGATGATATGCAAATTTGCTAAATAACTCATATCCCAGTACGTTTTTATCCCAGTACATTTATGCGATATGTATGATTTGTCTGTGCTCGGTTTTTTTTTTTTTGCAAGTGCTCCCACGTAACCATTCAGTGCATAATCTCGGCTCCCTCCCTCCCCAAGACAGGTTACCTGACAGAGCATCTGGACCAAAGGAAAAAAAAAAAAAAAAAAGAAAAGAAAAAAAAAAAGTCGTGCTTGCCGACTCATCCGGAAAAGCCGCGGCTGATTGGATTCGGCCTTCTCTTCTGGAACGATTCCCGCCACACACAGCTTCGCATAACCGCGCTCCCCCCTTCTCTGCCTCTCTTCCTCTCCTCTACGTCCCGTCTTCTCGACCTCATTACGCAATCGTCGCCGCTAAATATAAACATGCACTTTTTTGCATTCGTGTCGCAGGCAGGAAATGGAATAATGGGTTGAATTTTTAAAAGGAAGTGGGCAGCACTTAAGACATAACAAAAAAAAAAACAAGTGCAAGAGGTACCTGTAATGTCACATCCTTTCCCCTCGAAATGCACTGCTGAGAAAGAAAAAAAAAGAAAGAAAGAGGAAATGACATAATCTTGTTCTTTTCTACTTTCTCAGAGAATAGAGTCAGGTAGGATATCCAGCATCCTGGGCTGGGGAGTGCCAATTGGTCTGCAGGTTTTTGCCGTCGCCTTAAAGTCAACAACCAGTCCTAACCAAAGAAACCTGGTGAGGTGTGTTAACTGTGTAATCAACTGCTTTAACTGATTGGCTTTTAATGAGTCACGTTGGGAACCAGTAAACCATGCTTCCGCCGTTGGACTATGGTTGATAGAGAGAGAATATCTGAGATGTAGGCACGCATTCTCCCTTCCTATCTCTGACATACCTCAAATTTTGCAGGCTCACGCCACAGATGCCCTAGACCAACCAGATGGTCATCTCAGCATTCATCACATGTAAAAGCTTGCCTGAACTATCGTTGAGGCTGAAATGTTAATGAGCATTCATGAAGGTATGTACCCAAGAACAATACCCATGGCCATCCATGTTCTGTGCTTGGAATAAAATCACGTAAGGAATATTAATGAACAGTCTCCTGCTGCCAAAAGAATTCAAGAGCTCAGAAATACAAAGGATGGAAGGAATATGGCAGCTGACCATCTGGTTGCTATAGCGAATCTGTGGTTGCACTCCTTGTTGCCGCCCTGAAGACTTTGAGACTTGTTGAGCGATTATGGCTAAAAGGCACATCATTTTTATATAAAGGTCACATCCTTTCCAGATTCTGATTTCCCAAAGCTGGCCCTTGACAAGTGACAAGTGACACAGCGTGCTACGCTCTGACTGGTACAAGGTGTGGTAAAATATAACAGCTCTGTAAGCAAGCTGTTCAGACTAACAGACCAAAGTAGCTACACAGAACTGTTTGGCCAGGGGGACTGTGATTCTATCTAATGCCCAGAGAAAGGTCAGAATCCTGTATTAGAGTGAAGAGGACATCTTTTAGTTTTGTTAAATGAAGTTTTTCAATAAAAAAATCTGTCCAGTTATCCATCCATTTATTATCTATACCTGCTATATCTTATACCTTTATCTATAGATATTTCTTATTTTGGGGGGTGCTGGAGCTTCCCAGCATGCATTTGGTGAGAGCCAGGAATACACCCTGGACAGGTCGCACTCACCATTCACTCACACACTCGTACCTAGTGTCTCCACTTAGCCTACGTGCATGTCTTTCTTCAGCGGGAGGAAACCCACCTGGACACGGGGAGAACCTGGAAACTCCCCACAGAAAGACCCGGGCCAGGCCGGGATTCGAACAAAAAACTATAATGGAGCCAGGATCTGAAAAAGAAAAAAAAATCCCTCACCAGACAGGGAATGAGCACTGCTTTTTTTTTCTTTCTTTTATCTTTCTTTTGTAAAATTTGTGAATTTTCATAAAGCAGAAGGGACATTATCACCCGGTAACCCATCGCTGCGTCTTAACTAAGATACAGCTGTAGAATAAATTTAAGGACAGCACTCTTCTTCAGGAGCTATTTATTAAATCAAGGGAAAAGGTTGAGACTGACGTCAGAAGGAGCTTGTCTTTAAAATTAGTCAGTCTCTAGTTTTTCCCTTGATTTAATAAATACTGAACCTCCAATGAAGAGTGCTTTCCTTAAACAGCTTTAGGTTCTACAAATAGGCACTTTCTTGGATGTCATAAAAAATAGCATTTTCCTAGAAGAAGCGTCAGCACCACTTTTTAAAAGTTAATACGCCTTAATAATTCTGTTGCCAAGTCTAAACCTAAATTTTAGATGATGCTTCGGCATTAAAAAAAATATATGAAATCAGTCCAATTTAAACCAATATATCCAGATCAAAATTAACATTACATTAACGCTGTCAGATACGTTAGCCGTAGCACACTGTTAAAAGAGCACACTGTAAAAAGGCTTGCCTCGCTTGATTGTTTAATCATTTTGCTCATTCTCTGTGTCACTTTTTATCTTCCTGTTATGATTGTACAGCCTGAAGTACAGACATATTCATTTTATGGGAGACTGTACCTTCATTACTACCAATTGTAGCTTGATGACGGACAAATTAGCACTCTGTCTTCATTGTGCTGTTGTCATATCCCGGTATGTTTGCTTGACACCCGGCCTGATTTTCCACCACTTTTCCTGCTTCATCAAATCACCGCACGGCTGACATTTAAGAAGACGTTTAAGAAAAACATGTCGTTTTTGAAGGTTATCCCCCCCCCGCCCCCCCTCCCCCTCAAAACCAGACGTATTTGCCTCAATGAAAGCCTGTCCTTTGAATGAATCAGTTCTGCCTTTTCAATGCATTTCGAGTGCACCTCACTGTTATAATGACACGTTAATGCGACGCTACTGCAGAGCCGTGGGTAAGCGCAAAGGTTAGAGAACCCCGGGTGTGATTTACTTAGCGCACCCCCCCCCTCGGTGTTTCTGATTAGCGCTGATATAAAAGAAAAGGTCGACGGTTAGCACGTACCCGCCCGGGGGCGTTCGCCAGGCGGGGCTGATGGCGCCGCAGCGAGCTCCTCCCGGGCGCCACGCTGGTTCGGCTGCGCCAGACGGCAGAGCGGCACAGCGACCGGCTCAGCGAACTCCGCCATTTTGGCTCCATCTCCGCCATTTTGGCTCCATCTCGTGTGCACGGGGCGTTGCTGTAATTGGCTCTCCTGTTTACCGGCGAACCGCATATCATCCCCCCCCCCCCACCTCTTCCACACCCCCAGGTGGATAAAAGGACCATTTGAGGCACACCCCCGGAGGGTCCAATTGACCATCCAGCCCCACGGCGGTCCCAGCCCTGGCAGAGAGATCGACCCTTACTCCGCACGCTACGGGCAGGATTAATCCTTTTAAAAGCAGCAGTGGAAGTGGCCTGTGGCTGTAACTACATTTCCAGGGTAAAATGCACCATGCTGTTGAAGGGGGGGGGGGGCAGTTGATTCCCTGCTCCAGAGGTGCCCCATTATCTCTGTGATGCCGACCGAATTACAACCTGCCCCCTCCCGCTCCCGCTGCCCTGCTTCCCTCCCCCCCTCCCCTCTTTCCTCCATTTTCTCAAAAACCCGCACGTCGATTGGCGTAGCGACCTGCGCTCGTGTTCTTCCGGCTCCTGGTTTAAAAGCTGAGGGTCCGCTCCGGGCCCTGTCGCCGACGACGACGACCGCGGCCGGCTGGATCAAACGGCCGCAGCACGCTGCCGTTCCCCCCCCTGGGGCGCAGGCCGCAGATGCTCCCGGTCTCCTGCACGCGCTCAGTTCATTTCCCCTCAATTAGACGCCTCAGCCGCCCCGCTGCGAATCCTTAATCGCGCGCGGCAACGTGCAGCCCCGTCCCTGCCGGGCCCTCTGTCACATAAAGACTTGAATACTTTAACTGTTTAGGTGTCAGCAAATCACATATTGTATCAGTACAGCCGGGCTCACTTCTGTGTACATCCTTGTTGTGTTGCATCATGGGTATTCTGGGCTTGTAGACTGATGTTCAAATTGACCTGGGTACGGCACATATTTTTTAAATATCTTTTTATTTAATGAACTGCAGGCAGGGCATAGTTTTAGACCCTGTGGGGTTATGGATAAAAGAGAGGTTTGGACAGCAACACAGAGAAAGAAACAACTAAAGAATACACTAAAGAAAAAAAAGGGTCTGCAGGCATCCAGTGTAATGGAATGGTGGGGTTTTCACTAATCAATCCAAAATACAAAAAAAAATAAAATTACCTAAGCCTTTTATTTAGCAACAACAGTTTGCTACTAGATGAAAAAACAACAGCTGGACACCGTTGGACACTAATCACGAACAGAAACTTGAACAACAACCTGGGCAACGAACAACAGAACACGTCAGCGCTGTTCCGCGGTTCCAATTTTACACGCCCACATTCCATCAAAATCTTATCACAGGGAACAGACGACTACAGTAAAAGACGGCTACACCCCGCATCACCACACAAAGGAAAGACAGACACCTCATAAAAAAGAGCACAAATTTAAGCAAATTTAAGACAGAACAAGACGCAGTTTAGGTGATTATATGAATCAGGTTAAATTTTAAAAGTTTAAGTTAAAAAACAAAACAAAGAAACAATGAGCAATGACTTGATGAGATAAGCACATTGGGAGGGAGGTGGCAGTCGACAATGAAGCTGACAGGCTGCCATGGCGACACACGGCTGGAACGTAGCGGGGATTTAAGGGCTGAGTGTTAAATCAGCGTGTGGGAGGTCTGAGTGTGAAGCCTCGGCGTAAAGCGGGCCAAAGCAACGTCGGGCAAATCGCTGCCCTTAAACGACACGCCGTAGCTAAAACGCGCTAACGGGCTACCGCGTCACAGGAGCCGTCGAGGGCCGGGTCCGACCGCTCCTTCGTCGCGTCCGAATGAATTTCGACGGCGCTTTTTTAAAAAACGGAGATCTTTTAGAAACCGGTGGCGTTCGTCCGCTTCGCCGGGTGGGGGTCGGGCTACAAGCGGGAACAAAAGGCTGGCGGGGGGGGAAATAATACCCTTTTCACCCAGCGGCAGGTGGTGTGTCTGCTCCGTAATCACAGGATGACAAACGGCGTCGGGGGAGACCGCGCGAGTCCGGAGATACACATGTTGCGGGAATTCCGAACAGCAAGCCGATTCTCCCGCCTTTTCCGCGCGCAACCTTTGTGTTGACAATCCGGCCCGCGATTCGCTCTCAAACCGGGCCGCCCGGAAAAAAACAAACACAATGACATTAAACGGGGTCCGGGGGGTGGTGGTGGTGGTGGTGGTGGGGTGGTGGGATGGGGGGGGGGGGGGGAGGTGGGGGGAGATGGAATCCAATCGCCCCGGTCCAAATGCGCTCCTGCGGAGAGGAGATAAGGTGAGACCCACCTGCCAGATCGAGGGCCTGTGTGGCGGTCTTGGCGACTCTGAATGACCGAAAGCGTCCCGTCGCCCTCTCGGAGGGGCGCAGGATGGACGGGGAGCGACAGGGAGCTGCTTCGCCTGATTAATTACCGGAAAAAAACAAATGAAACCGGTTCTATAAAAAGGCGATAACTTTTTGATGTACACCATGCTGCTGCAAATCATTTCCAATACCATATAAGATTTTATATATATTTTTAAACTTTCCAATAAGCAGTAAGTACATGGTTATTTTGGACATGGTTATTATCTTTTATACATATTGTTAGTATATTCTCGGTGTACAGATGGTGGCTTTTTTCCTTCCTTCCGCGGCAAAAGTTACTGTAATAAAAAAAGTTAGTTAAAGATTCAGAGGTTCAGAAAGCTAGCATGCAGCTTGAGTGTTTATCAGCCAGAATGCACACACAATCAGGAAAAAATTGCGGACAAGGAGGCCTACAGATAAAGGCCTGATGAAAGCTACGGAGGTAGAGAATGCTGAGATACCAACCCTGCCTGTCCTTCCTTCCCCCGCCATCTTATATAACGGCATTAACAGCGTAAAGAAAGAGAGAGAGCGAGAGAGAGGGAGAGAGAAAGAAGCAAAAGGGCACACGAGATTGAACTATAAGCATCTTCTCTGAAGGAGTAATCCATTCACCTCTCACTCTACAGAAGAGCTCTCTGCTTGTAATCCATCAGCAACGTCTTGGCAACAGCACGCCGCCTCTTTCTCCGCCCCCCAGTCGCCTGCGTACGGCGCGGTCTCGGGCTCGAGTTTTTTTTGTTTTTTTTAGCGTGACCTTTACGCCCCCGGTCACGGGGGAATCCAGTGTTCTCTCTCAAGGTCGTGCAGCTGCAGTGAAAGTCATTCGTGCGGAAGACACCCTGGGCCTGAATCAGAGCAGAGTCCAAAGCGCAGGGTGAGCACAGCGTCTTTTAAGGATGCTGAGGCGATGAGCAGGGGCCTGGCTAGGAGTCCTGGACCCCCCGAAAGAATATTGCTCTAGCCCAACCCCCCCCCAAATTGTTTTTTTTTTTTTACACAATCAGTCATGCAGTCATGAGAGGGAAGCAACCCAGACTTACCCAGAGCCAGCCCAGGCAGAGTGGGGTCACAGCTGATTGACAGGTGACAATAAGGAAAGGATGCCACCCTGCAGTACTCCATGTCTCAAGGGTTCTCCTGTCTGGTATAACTGATTATAAGCCTGATCCCAAAGTGCATTTTTACTGTAATCTAGACTTGATAAACCGCCCCCCCCACCCCTTCCCTTCCCTGCTGGCCTCTGGAATCGTCACCACCTTACCTCCCAGTAGCAACGGTACCCCGGCAACCAGCGAAGTACCGGCGCAATTATGAATAAATATTATTCCATATTTCTAATGCCGCTGATGCACTCGGTACGGGGAGCAGTGGGACAGGTCATACCTCCATAATGAGCAGAATGTATGGAGAAGGTGTGACCGAACTGGCCAATTAAGATGGCTTCACCCGTTGGGAATACGGCGAAACGAACACAGAGAGGAAATTTCAATTCCAGCACTGTTTGCCCAAATGTGCGATGGTGCATTCCTTGCACGCCCCAGCTTTTGCATTTTCGAAAAACGAGTGCCCGTATTTGCCGATCTGTTTCCTGTTCATTTTAGTGCCTGTCATTATTTCTTTACCTCTCTGTCATGTCGATGCATTCTTAACGATGGTGTCATTTCCCCTGTCATTCTCCCCAGCATCTGACTGCTGCCCGTTCAGCTGTGAATCGTCTTAATATTCGTCTCACTTTCCGAAGTTAAAGACCCTTTTTTGTCTGCCGTTTAATGTCAGTGTTTTATGGCATCCCAACAATGAAATGAAGGAGCAGCCGCTGACAGATTAAAGAGAAATCGCACAAAGACAACCATTAAACCTGGGCCAAATGGATTAACTCTTTTAGAGATCGGTAAAACTCTAAAGAAACACCTGTTTAGACCAATATTCAGAACATTGCTATCAAGCAGGCAAACTTTGTAGTCCAAAAAATATCCAAAAACTTGACAGGTGGTAGAATTTTCTCCTACAGAGCCCCACTGCTCCAAAACACCCTTCCAAAATTTATAAGGGAGTCAAAAACATGCCAAATATTTACATCTAGATTAAGGTAAAAACTGACCTTTGTGATCAGGTTTATAAGTAGCTATGGTCTGTAGACAGGGCAGGATAAGCCTATAGCCATAGAGTATTGTGGGGTGGCATCCTTTCCATACTGTCACCTGTCAATCAGCTGTGACCTCACTCATCCTGGGCTGACTCTGGGTAAGTGGAAAGGGTTGCTTT
Source organism: Anguilla rostrata (assembly GCF_018555375.3). Classification (NCBI taxonomy): domain Eukaryota; kingdom Metazoa; phylum Chordata; class Actinopteri; order Anguilliformes; family Anguillidae; genus Anguilla; species Anguilla rostrata. Next base: position 46,906,673 of record NC_057941.1, on the reverse strand, counting down.
CCTCTCGTGACTGCATGATTGATGAATGTGTGAATCTCCACCTGGTGTCCCTGTTGTATTCTAATGCCCTTTCCTAAAACCCTTATGAATGCCCATTTTAAACTCCCCCCAATTGGTCATTAAAACCCATACTCTGGGACGGCCAGAGGAGGATGGGCTCCCCATTTTGAGTCCTCTTCCTCTTCCTATCTGTCCCGCACAGTGACTTTTGTCCTGCCGCTTTTGCCCCAGTCATGCTCTTGTGGCAGTTCAGGCCAGAGTCCATCTTAAAGCATATTGTTGCAAATGCTGGTAAAATGCGGAATCCCTCCAAATGCGATTTTATTTGGTTGATAATATTACACATTGGCGAAAAATATACAAATTGGCCGACAGCGCGCCGCACAAGAGCCTGTAAAATATCAAGTTGATTCGATTTTTACCAGCCAGCAGGAATATCCAAGGCACCCAGCCGTGATGTTTTTCCAATATGTATTTCACAGAACCTAATCAGAATGCCGTGGCGCGCTCATAAAATGCAGCCCAGAGCCTGCGCAGCCCTGTTAGCGAGAAGCGCTAACCACAGCAACATCCAGCTGTCTTTTAAAAAAAAAAAAATATATATATATATAAAAATTATACTGAATGCGCAGGCTCTGGAGGCGCCGTAATCAATTTTGAGCTTGAGAAGGTGCAGTGCGGCTTAACTGCAGTCAGAAAGAGTTACTTTCGGCTTCGTCACGACGGGGGAAGAGATGCCGTACGCCGGTGAGCACGAAGTCTAGTGACCCGCAACGTCGACATTCGTGCCCGCAAGGCCCTTTCCCCACACATTTCCCTCTGTGCCTTAGAGAACCTGTGGTATTTTATTTCAAGCATTGCCATCAATGGCATTATTTATTTATTTATTTATTTATTTAATTATTTGTATTCGACAAGCATGAGCTATTTTATTCATTCATTTATTCATTGTATTTGACAGGCATTTCAAAATATGTGAAAATCTCTATGGTATCATTTTAAATATGGATGGACTATTCCATATTTGCAGGCCTGGTTGCCAGATTTTTCATGTTTAGCTAATCATTTGTGGAAATAACGTTAACAGAGGTAATTGTTTTGATGATGTATGAATACGTGATTCCTCTATAATATTCTGTAAATCCAGTTCTAACTCGGTGCTGTTATCTACATATTGTTAGAACCACATGTTTGCAATGCAGTCATGCAGCTACTGCGTGTGTAGCTACTTTCCAACCCGTAAAATCAGTCCAGAATTACATTTCAGTTTTTTCCTGTGAAAAGTGTGTTATGCCACAGCCCCCTGGTATCACTGAAAATGCATTGCGGCCAGCCCGCATATAGGCACATTTGGCCTTTCTTGTTTTACCGATCTACATTTCCATCTTCCTGGTATGCCTTCCCTGGGACAGCACGACTTCTGTTTGCAATAAATTATTGTATGTGCCCCCGAAACCATCCACAAACACACCCACGCCCCCCCATATCCCCCCACCCCCACCCCCCACATGCACACACAAGCACAAACAAGACCCAGACCAGGCATTTCTTTTAAATTCCTCAGCAGGAGGGCGAGGCATCGAACTGTCACCCCAGGCAAACATGACTGTGCTGTCCACAGATTCCAAGAACAACACAGGCTTCATGGAGAGGGGTGTGGAAATAGTGTAGATAACATAATGAATGCTAATAATAACCGAAATTTGGGAATGACTATGTCAGGTTGACATAGACACAGATTCATATACTCATGCATAATTTAATGAAACATTTATTTATTTATTTTACACATTCTATTTGACAAGCATTGAGTCTTGTTTCATTACCCTTTTAAGAGTAGGCTTTCTTCGAACATGTTTCCTTCAAAATTCTAAATCAGTGTTCTAGAACTCTGTTGCTTTCAGTTACCAGTAGAGATTGTTACATCAGCATTAGAATGTCCAGCTAAGAACATTCTAATCATTCTAATTCTAATTTGTGATAAGGGTTAAGATAAAGGATTAAACAAAAATATTCAGAACAGCATTGCACTCCTACTTTCTCTGAATGCCAGTTCTGGGCAATTACTGGTCAGTTGTTCATATTTTATGGCTTGTACAATTTTATGTGTATGCACAGTACATTTTACCACTTTACCACTGACGCCAGAACACAGCGTTACCTGTCCAAACAGCAGGCTCCAAGCCTCGATATCGTTTCTTGTTAATTAGATGCAGTAAAGGATCAGCCATGGGCATCAGCGAGACAGTGTGGATAGCTCCTAAAAAGAACCCTTTTGGATTTGACATTTAATTTTGTGTTGACAAGTCTGAAGGTGTCGAAATCGGTCCTTGTGGTTTAGCCCTTTCGTCAGCCGTAAAAGCCTTGCGAATGACTCATGATTCTAGAATAAATATTTATATTCACCAATCTGCAGAAAAGCAAATATTTTTTCCTATTCTTACTATGTGTTTTTTTTTTTAAGTAACGTTTCATAGAAAATCTTGGTCCCATGTTGAACTTTAACGTCCCTCCTGCCAATGTTGTCTACCCTTTCAACAAAGCCAAAAGGCCAGTGGGAAAAACCCTGCACACAGTTGGAAGTTTTGACCAGCCAAAATGTCACATGACATTTTGCTGTTTAGTTCAAGTCAATTTTGTTTTTACAGCGAGACACAGCCACAAATATGTGTTACACCAACAGGAAATAGGAAAAATTAGGCAAGATGGAGTTTGAACATCAAAAATACAGTACAGTAAGTGAGTTTTCTGGGCTCCCTCCCCAGTGGGAAAACAACACTCAAACAGTGGTGAGAAAAATTTCCAAGGTCTCAGGGGGAACCTGGATATCGAGGGAGGGAGCCCATCTTCCACAGGCTAGCCCGACATCAATAGCTAAAGATAAGCTAAATGGTAATATTCAGGTGCTGGGGAATCAACAGGAGCAAATGGACAGAGTGGTTCGGCATATTATAGCCTGAGGTATTAAACTAGCTGATAAAATAGAAAAGTCAGAGCAAAGAAATGTACATTAAAATGCAAATCAGGATATAGAGGAAGGGATGCAACTGGGCCTCCAGGTTGCATTGCGGTACTGAGCTTGAACCAGCGGCGGGTGGGGTTCGGGTTCGGTCCCGCGAACCCGCCGGGGTGGGGGGGAAGAGGCAGATGCTCCAGGGCAGAGAGAGCGGAAAATGTAAATGGTTCGGCGGCTAAATAATTGCAGTGTTAAGCACTGCGCAAACGGAGGTCCGAGCGTAATAGCGTATGGAAGAGCCCCAGGGTACGATGCCACGGCAGCGCTTCTGAAATATTTACTGAGCTTCGCTCACCAGTCAGCTCCGGGGTTCCTGATCTGCCTCGACTGCGGTCTTTAGCCGTGCGCTCTCAGAAGAAAAGGGGTTTCCAAAAGGCCTCTCTCCGCGTCTCCACAGAGGAAGCCCATCCAGTTCAAGGGTCCTTTGTCAGGCAAAATGGTTCAATCTGGGGGCTTTTCACAATTTTCACACCTACCATAGAGGGTTTTGTAAAGAACTAAAGAGGATTCCCCGTGGAGACGAACCATAGAGCCCTGTTTTTTTCTCTCTCCGAGAGCGTCGGTTTGACTAAAAGGTTCGCTCAGGGCCCGTGTTTTGAAACTGAGAGTGTTGTCTGAAGCCCGTTCCCACCAAGAGAGAACGTTCCGGAAGGCGGCGGGATGAAACTCGGCCTCCCACCGCACGCCGTTCTCTGCGATGCACCCGTACTCGTACCCGGTTCAGTTTCTGTGATGAAATAAACAGCACGTTTGATATTGTATTTTGCGTACGCAAGGAGGACATTTTGAATGTTTCTCATTACTCCACAGTTAAATGAATGACTAGGGCACTGGCAGGATCAAAAATTCTCAGGGGGAGTTCTGAAGTCCATGTAGTGTCATTTTTTATATGGTAAGATGTCAGCCACAGAGTGCTTTTTTATATTTATGGATAAACAGAACTCTTTAATATGTCTTCTCTTCATCCTTCAGATCTCACCGCTGCTTTCAAATCCTCTGTGCTCATGACAAACTACTGAAGAAGATCGTATTTCATTTTAAGGGTCCCCTAATAGACGACCATTATAGATTAATTACTCTCCACTTGGCACTGAATAGCTCAGAAAATACTTTCAGGGGAAAAGGTTCAATTAAGCTGAACTTAAGAAACATTCAGAGCCATAATTGAATCACTTGTCTCTCCAATAAAAGGGCTGAGTATTAGCCGGTAACTTTGTTTCAGTGACAGCGTAATGCCACCTATTCATTTGATCCCCCCGATGGTTTTCAGCTGTCAAATTTCAATTTCACACTTTGAATTAGCCAATAATTGATTTTTAATGCATGACTAATTCTGTCGTTTCCTAAAGTGGTACTGAGAAATCTCAAAGTATTGGATTTATAATGAATAGATAAATAACATGTAGTGCATTTCAACTGCCCCTTATAAAAAAATAAATAAAAAAACGAAAGGAAAAAAAAAAAAAAAACATGGCCGACCGTAAATAACTTTCCGTTAATGTATAGAAAGTAATGCGTGTAACTTCTCATTTCAGTGAATGGCTATGAGGGCAGCAATGTAGAATTAGGTTATCAACTACCCCGACATGGCAGGGGCAGACCTGCTTCGGAGGAAACCGAAATAGCCGATTGGCGAGCCTCAAGAGTGGGCCGAGGGGGAAGCCACAGTCACCCGAATACCATCCTGGCCTACCCGGTTACCTCCCCTGAACCAGAACACCCAACCGCAAATGCCCACCTCGGCAAGTTCTGGCCCACTTAGCCCAACTCTGCGAACGTGAATACGTGTGGCTGCGCTGCTGCTCAAGTTAATGATCTTTCACTGTTTAATAATGTCTTTGCACATTTTAATTAAAGCTTAATAGACGTTGGATTGATCGCTATTCACATGTGATTTTTCAGAACCTATAATGTGGGCTACGGTTTTAAAGGAGTACCATGGTGGTTGAACGTGACACTTCCCAGTTGTCTTCAGGCAATAACAAAACAAATGTGCATAATTTTTTTATTCTTCAGTCATTTCAATGTACTTTAAAACGTATTTTTCTAAGCCTAAATTTCCCACTATAAAAATTCACCCGAACCGTCTGGGCGTGGTAATGAGAACTGTCAGTTAGCTATGATTGACAGACCGTGCCCCGTTACCATAGCTACCCCCATGCTACGCGCTCTCTTTGGGAGACTGAATTTTCACAAGCTAGCAAGCTTAGTAGTATATCAAGTATCGATAGATAGCTAAGGTAAGGACGTTGACTTATATCCAATTATAATTTTTGCTATCTAGCTAGCCAAGTTAAGATAAAAGCACAACTATAACGTCCTCATAAAAGCAAACTAGCAAGCTAACGTTATCGATAACATTGCCTTATGAAAACAAACCTCCTAGCTAGCTAACGTTAGCTAGCTAGCTAAATGAATATAAGCAGAAATAATCTAAAGGCACTCTAATTTAAGTGAACCTAACGTTAGTCAAATATTTGCATTGTCTGAACAGCAGGACCGTGTGTCCTGTCAGATTTCTTTACGGGGCGTGGAAATAGGAGTGGTTACTGTATTCGTGACGTAGCAAAATGACAACTTTCTCAACCGGTTGAAAATAGGACGATGAATTTAAAACGCATATTTCTCCAAAAATACAGAACAGACATATATAATACTTTGCTCATTGTGTTTCTTCAATGTCTTGTGCAAATAGCACATTAAACAACCGAGAAGTGTGAAATTCACCATGGTACTCTTTAACTAACAATCAAATGTTGGAGAGATTTGTAATTGTCCTTGTAATTGTTAAGGACAATTACAAAAAAAGAATTTAAATATTAATTACACTTGATTGAAATATTAATTGATTCAAAAAAGAAGTGTAATGAAGTGCGTTAATAATTAATAGGATTTCGTTAATTACGTATATTTATTCAGTTACGTTATTAGACTTTATTAATTACTTAGACTTCATTAAAGCCATATTTATACCAGAGGGAAACATATTGTGTTGTCCCTGGTACTGGGTTTAATTTTCTCTGGGGCAATTAACATTTGGAGTAATTTACTAAGAGAGAGTAATTTACTAAGAGAAGAAGCCACACACTGCTGTGTATCTTGTGAAAATCTTTCACGTTCTTGTAAATTTAGACAGGTGCAAACTACATTTAGATATTGCATGCCAAGCACTAGCTAAAACAATGACATTTGTAACATTCTATTCCGTTACATTTATGCTTTGGGGCAACAAAAATATTTTAACTATGACCGATATTTATTTGTGGATACATTTTTAAAACTGAACGGGAAATGACAAAATGACTGTTTAATCATCACTTTCAGAGAGCTCAAATGGAATTCACTTGTACTCTGACTGAAGGACGTTTGAAGAAAAACCAGGACAATCTGTTTCTTAAGTACTGTGGGATGACTTCAATATGAAACATTGCATTATGGTTCCAAATGGATGGTGTGTTTGTGAAAGATTTTTTTTTAAAACTGGCACGTATATTGCCTGGAAGCAAATCACTGAATAACTAACTGTGTGAACCGATAAAATGATTTTCTGACAATTCAAACAGGTGGTGCCAAGAAGCTAATGTGTTATGTACTAGACGGGTAGCTGTTACTATTAAATATCCCCGGGCCAAGGTAATTAGAGGGTGTGCGTGTTTGTGTCTCCTCCACAGAATCCTAGCACTGAGTGCCATTTTGAAATGGAAGCTATTCTCCAGCTCTCTGGTTATTGCGCTCTCTCTGTCTCTTTTCAACAGGTAGGAGTACCGGAAGGTCTTACAGAAACTTGGGGAAATGATAGTGAGCGAAGAGACTCTGGCTTTACTTGCAACAGGGAAGGGGGCGGCTATTTTATAAATCCGGAGCTCAGAACTTAACTCCCCCAGTTTTATTAAGAGCTCAGAGCGGAGCGCCTCAGTGGCGTTTCGATAGACCGCGGGAGGATTACGCTCGCCGTCAGTTCTGAAAGCTGACTGTGTAATGATTAGCCGTTCCCTGTTTCAAAGGGGCTTTCTTCTCCGCACCTTCAGGGGGGTGTGCGGTTGGGGCACGGTCATTCGGCAGCGATCTTCATCGCTGACGTGAGGTGGACGGGCCTCCGGAGGTGACAGCTGATCCCACTTGTCGTGAGGAACCAGCCCCCCCCCCCCCAAAAAAAAACCTTCCCCCGTCCCTCCGCCAAATGTCACTGTCGCTCGGGAAACATGCACGATAAATGATCGCATATGTGTGCATTTTTTTTTTTAAACGAAAGTGCCGGAGAAACGTCACGACTCGCGGTGACGCCGTTGTCTTAGGGAACACGGAGTTTGCCCCGGCTAACAAACGGGCTTCGCGGAACCTTTCGGGAACGCTATTCACCGACGACTAGTAATTTACCTCGAACCTTATCATCTTTCCCATTCCAGGAGAGATCACATAGCATGTTTGGAGCCCTCAGGAATATTTGTTTTCTTTTTTTGAAAAGGTGCTGAAAGCAAACATACAAAACAAACTGAAAATGAACCTCCCCCCTCCTCTTCTTCTGGTTAATTCTCTCCATTAGCGGTCTGTTTTTTTTTTTTTTTTTTTGCATGTCGTGCTTAATTTAACAGCCCGGAGGGTCTTGGGGGAATTTATCTGACATTTTGTGAATGCCAAGCGTAGCAGAGGAAGCTTATGCTTCTTATCCAGTCAGCGAGTGTGTGTGTGTGTGTGTGTGTGTGTGTGTGTGGGTGTGTGGGTGTGGGGGGGCCTGGGTCGTGAGGACATGCAGCCTGTGGAGCAACTGGCTCTGCCTTCTGATGGCAACCCGCAGACGTGGGGCGCAATGCTCACCACAGCCAGCAGGGGGCTGTTTTTCCCATCCATTTCACCCGCGCTGTCATACACACTCAAGATCAGTACTCTCCACTTTAAGTTCTGCTTTGTTGAATCTGTGGGTGTCTAGATTATAAATGCAGAAGTAATGGAAAAAAACAGCTTATATGTGCTTTTAATAGAATCGTGTGTTCTTAAAAATATATTTATAGAATAATAATTAAATAGACACATTTCCTGTTTTCTAAAATAATTTTAAGTGCTCAGTCTCCACATGAAACTAGCAATATCAAAAAAACATGCTAACATAAATATAACACAAAGCACGTGACACCTGCAATGGCCATCTCTCCGTAAACACACACACACAATTACCGATAGAGCTCAGAAGGATCTTTTCTGTGGCCTGTGTGCTAGATGCTTGAAAGCATCCATATAATGGTGTCCGTTTTGCAGAAGTAGATGAAATCCCATCAACATCTAGTTTCGCAGAACAAGCTAAATTAAAACAAAAGTGCTTGATACATTTTTATCAAATTTCTTACCCTGGTAACTGTACCAAATCTACAATAGGCACAAAATTACAGTTAAATTGAATAATACTCAATACATAGTGCAGCGGCTGTAATAGGTATATTTATAACAGTGTTGTCTATTGCACCCTGGCAAGCTAGCTTTCTCAAGCTCAGCTTTCAGCAAGCTTAGCTAGTTAGCTGAAGAACTAATGTTTGCTACACTCAAACACTCGACACAACACCCAAACAAAATGTGCTTTTGCTAATCCAGAGGAAACTGGTTCAATCAAATTATGTCATGTCTGGCTGGATTCAATTATAGCAACCATATGCTGATAAGTACTTGCTTTATGCTGCTAAAGCTTTAACAATCTAAGCCCTGGAAAAGGTTGGATTTTGAAGTCATTCGAAAGGGTCTTTTCTACTGTGGATGTAGCCAACCTAAAAATAAGAATGTTAATGGAAGGATCTTCAAGGATGTATCAGTATATCATATCAAGTAGTTTCTGCCAACAAACAGTTCTACTTTCAGCACATAATTAGAGTATGAATGCCTTCTATGATCCAAATATTGAATTGAATTGAATTTTAAATACTTTCTATCAAGCAAAATAAGTTCATAATTCAAGTTAATTGACAACATAATGAGCAGGATAAAAGCGAACGAAAAGCATGCATATTAAACACCTTCTGCTACGTGTAGTGTGGCTGGTGGGAACGCCGAGAAACAACTCACGGGCTGGCGGGAACTAATGGCATCACGAAATAAAACAATCACACAATTAATTGCGGAAACGGCAAACAAACAAACCGCTTTCGCTCCGGCATAAACGTGTTTGGTCGCGTTGACAAAACGGCCTCTTTACGTGCAAGTTAAATTGGCGACATTACTCCTGACGGTAAAGCCCTGATATGTCCTTGTATTGTTCATTGAATAATTCCATACAGTGACATAAGCATAAGCACTTTAGAGCATTCACTCGATATGCATAACTTTGCAGATGTGAGCTTTGTTCGATCAGGCTGTTGAAAACCTGTCCCTGGGAAAAAAAAAAAAAAAAAAACCCTACGTGAAGGTCAGACGCGCTCGGCTATTGTTCCGCCATCTTGGCAGCGCCCCGTCCCGTGTTGTTCACGCGGACAATGAAACCACCAACAGGGGCCGTCGAGGCCAAGCGCGGCTGTTTGGCTTTCTACGCCACGCGGCGTGGGGAATGGAGAGGAGTCCCTTCTTCCTGCCAAACCGACGGTTTTTTTCGGGCAGCTATCGCACCAGCCCCTGCCGTTTGGCCGCCAGACCCCCGAATCGTCTACCAGCGGCGGGCCAAAAAAAACGGAATCTGCCATCTGAGCCGTCTCTGCCGAAGCTCCTGAGGATGATTTGGCCGGGACCGCGTTTCGGCTTCGGCCAAGCAGAGTCGATGAATACCCATTGTGAAGTCCTGGGACAGGCTAGCCCACTGTGGCACAACCTGATCAACACTGTAAAAAAAAAAAAAAGTCAAGGTGGCTCTACTTAAAATAGCAAGTAACATGGCTGCCTTAAAATCCTGAGATAGGCAAACAATGGATCTTCAGTTCATCACACTTCTTCATACAGAAGAAGAATGAGGAACTAAAGATCCAGTCTTTGCCTAACTCGGGCAAAGTTAGGCAAAGACTATATTTTAAGTAGAGCCACCTTGATATTTTTTTTTACAGTAAAGGAGGGAGCAGCCGCATCGCAGACAAACAGAACGCAGGGTGCCATAGTGCAAAGGCAACAGCACAAGACCAGTGCAAACTGTTTCTTCCCGGGGAACCTCTACATCCTGTCCAGGGTACCACAGAGTGTTATGTGCCCAGATTGGCTTTGTCAGCCATCTAATCACACATTATACCTCCACTGTATTATAAAGGAAATGGGAAAGAAAAGGTTTAATGGTCATCATCAGATTGTACAGACTGTCTATTTTACCAGCTAGTCTAATGCCTCAGGTCATTGACTGCCCAACCACAATGATTATATTCTTTCATACAGTAGGTATCCCATTACCTGTCTGTTACCTATTAGCTTATCTTGAACTAATGAAACCAGGCCTGATAGTGAAGCTCTCCTGTAGAGCGTAGCTCTCCTGTATACTCAAGTTCTCCACAAGATTTCCCCCCAGTGTGAAGTTTTCTTTCCCCTGAGTGTTTCCTGAGGAGGATTTAATATTGATGAACACATATGTGAGGGCTAGTAGATCAGATCAGATGAAATCAGTCATGCATTTATATATTTATTTATTTTTATTACATGGCTGCAGCTGTCAAATTTTGAGTTGTCAGCATATTGTATGAATAGCGCCTAAAGTACAATGGAGACATTTTCTTCCCTTGATGTAGGCTTCTGCTCATGAACTCAGTGGAAATGAGATTCCAGATGTATGAAACATGGATACACGGCCTTCCTTCCCATCCCTGTAATGTAGACATCTACAACTAGGACTGCTATTGAGGTGACAGGGAGCCTTAAGCACAATTTAAATATCAAAAAGAAGCTTACAATTTAGGATATCAATATCAAAGTACCTCAAATTACAATTTAGGTTATCAATATCAAAGTAGGGGTAGAGCGGTGGTGCAGAGGGTAGCATTGTCAACTCATAGCAAGAAGGTCCTGGGTTCGAATCCGACCTGGCCTTTCTGTGTGGAGTTTGCAGGTCCCCCCTGTGTCCGCATGGGCTTCCTCTGGCTACTCCGGTTTCCTCCCACAGTCCAAAGACATGCAGACAGGCTAACTGGAGACCCCTCATGCACACAGGCATGAGTGTGTGAGTGAATGGTGAGTGAAAGTTGTAGGTGCCCTGCGATAGACTGACGGCCTGTCCAGGGTGTATTCCTGCCTCTCGCCCAATGCATGCTGGGATAGGCTCCAGCACCCCTCACGACCCTGTCTAGGATAAGCGGGTATATATAATGGATGGAATATCAAAGTATTCAAATTACATATCAAAGGAGTATTGAACATCCAAACACATGGGGGTGGGGGGGGGGAGGGGGGGTATATATGGCTTGAGAATTGGCCACAGTAATGTGCAACAACACCACACATTATTTGTTATTTGTTTGTTCAGTGGTTATAGTAGATGTGCAACACCGAAATATACTGGAAACCCTTAAAATTATAATATGAGATGCATTTCTTAGGCAAGGCGTGCTGAATACTGACTACAGATACTATATAAAAAAAAATATCCAATGCATAAAATTGGCAGTGATTTACATTCAGTATTCCATAACGCAGCAGAGTGCTTTATATTTGGTCATTTTTTTCAATTTCCTTTGCATTTCATATCTAACATCCTGCCATGTGTTGCCCCATTTTTATTTCGCGAGGGCTGTTAAAATGGAGTTTCCTTCGACGCGTTTGTTATAAATGAGTTTGCACCAGTGTGACCGCGGGCCCGCCAAAAAGGCCGGTCAAGCAAGTAATTTGTTCCCAGCAGTGTAGGAGAAGAGGCACACGGGTGCCAACCAAAAAAAAAAAAAAAAAAAAACGACAGAAAGAGTGGTAAACATCGTCCGACTATCGCGAAATGTGTGTGTATTTCTGGGCTGTTTTTTTCCTGCTCGTAAAAAATGTAAAAAGCCATAAAATCACGTCCGCGCCACAGTCGCCTCAGAGAGGGAGAGCCTGTCGAAGTGAAAAAAAGACGCCAAGCCGACAACCGATTTTCCGTCGAATTGGATATCGGGCCGCACGCGCGACTCGCGGCGCGCTCTGGGTAGCAAAGTCCTTCCCGGAGGATTAGCGCTACCGCAGCGCCCGCCAGCCCGTTAGCGTTAGCGGCGCGTGCTGTATTTAATTGCCCCGGGTTCACAGTACCGCTAAACCGGACCGGAGTGTTTGCCCCGATCCGTTAAATGAGCGGACGATAAAGGCGGGGAAGAATAATCTGCTCTTAATATTCTGCGTACGTTACACCACCCCCCACCCCCACCGGAGAGAGAGAGAGAGAGAGAGAGAGAGAGAGAGATCCCGGATAAATATTGCACTCGTATAAATAATTCCATTTGTTCTGCCGCCGCTGCAGACGCTGCTGCTAGCTCTCGCCGCGCGTCTGTGAGGAGGGGGAGCTCGCATGCATTAGCCGCTCCTCCCATAACTTTGCTCCCAGGAAAAGATCACAAGGTTCAACGGCCGAGCTTTGGCAGCGCGGACCGGAACTAAATTCTCCATTTAATGGCCTGAAGTAAATTAATTGAATTTGTGTGTGTGTGTGTGTGTGTGTGTGTGTGTCTGCGTGTGTGTTTGTATGTGTGTTTGTGTCCACGCAAATGTGTGTATGCATGTGTGTCCACACACACGTGTGTGTGTCTACATGTGTGTGTTTGCTTGCACACTGGTGTACTGCATGTAACGATAGCAATTAAATTTTTGAAATCTTTTTTTAATGGGCTATGGATTCCAGCAGTAAACTGTATTTAGTTTATCACAGGAAGTATACACATTTACTACATAACAGACCAGACAATTTAATGCAAAGTCATGAAGAACGGTGTGCCTGCTGGTGCTCTGGAGACAGGACAGAGCGCTCAGTCTTTCAGCTGGAAGGTGCAGTCTGTTGGCCGTCAGCCACTAACCTGTGCCGTCCGCACACAAAAGGCCGGGGGGGGGGGGGAAGAGAGCGAGAGAAGCAGCGAAAATTAAAATCACGGAAGGAGAAGAGGTCAGCGGTTCCATTTTTATGCTTGCGTTGATTGGCAGCCGGGAATGCGCGGTGTTTACTCTCGAATATGCAATACAGTTGTCGAGCCCTGCTTATTGACCGACTGCCAAAAGTCCTTCAAAAGTTAAAACCACTCGTATAAAGATTAAATTTAATTTCCAACGCTATTCTGATACAGTGGGGCCTGCTGACTGCAGTCTTTAGGTGGATAAACACTGACTGATATTTGTTTAGGATTTTCTGATAATGGCCTAATGCTTTGGCCTTACCACACGCCTCGCTTTGGCCATACCACAGCCAGCGCGGCTAATCTTTTCACTCGGAATGCAAAACCAAAGGCTAGGTAACATGATCAACACGTCAATAAAACAGTGCGCAGTTTCGGGTCAACCGCTCAGCAAACGCTGAAAAAAATAATTGTTTGAAATGACCAAAGGGAGGGTGTATCCATCTTATTTATTTATCCATATCTCAGATAAAATCACCTGACTTTTTTTGGAACATTTCAAAGACAAACGAGTCCCCAGCTCTGTGCTCTCAGCCAGACGTGAAGCGGACGTCCAACGATTAGCGAAATAAAACAGGCAACGTTTCGACCGCGACTCGAACGGGATTTAATTTGCCTGGGACGCGAGATCCTATCACCGCAGAAATCGGACGGGGCCCACAGAGGCGAGGGTCCGTCGGAACTGGGGGGGGGTCTCCCAACGGCTCGGCATAAAAATGCTAATGCGCGCTACGTTTCCGCCGAAATATTCCATCGCGGTTCCCTTTGTGGCGCGGCGGATTTAGCAAAACACGCGCTAATAGCATTTTACTGTGCGCCCACTGCTATGAAATTGCCAATTTGCCCTTTTATCTACTGCCTTCAATCACTCACCCGGCTCAGATATTTATCTCTATGAATACACCGTGTGTGCTACACACTGGCATTTTACACCCGCGCTTATAAACCTTCATCACCGTTGCCGTTCGTCGCCGACATTTTTCATTTCGCTGTTAAAATACCGTCTCCCGTTCACACTTCTGACTGTCAGGCCGAACCTGTTTGCGGCGATTCGTCAATGGACTTTTACGCACACGTCTTAAAAATAGTCCTCGTCAAATGTGGCCCAAAAGCGCAGAATGTAATCTCCACGAAATCTCGTTAAAGCTACAACAGAGCGCAATGCCGCCGGGAGACCAGCAACGGCAACACTATAGCATAACAGCGGATTGCATAAAAAAAGGGCATTTAACTGTAGAAACGCGGATCGCTGGTATGTTTTCTTCTGTCTATAGAATCCGATTTCGTTGGCAAACGCCTGCGTTTAGGAATGTTCCGGAGCCTGACAACGGACGGGCGAAAGGCACGGGGGGCCCGCGGAGACAGCGAGGCAGGGGGAGGACGGGTCACAGTCAAAGCTTTTCGGAGTGCAGGAGGCTCAGAAAGCACCGCCGACGCGCCGCCTGCGCCGCGAAGAACCGCAGAGAGAGAGGGGCGGGCTGTCATCCCGAAGACGCCGCCGTAATAAGAACAGGTAAGTGGGAGGCGGCAGGGCCCCGGCGCCGTGGCAACCTGACAGCTCGGGGCCGTGCAGGACCTGCGCGAGTTCTGACAGCTGTCACGCCGTGGGGGTGATGGATCCGGACAGGCAATTAAAGATTAAGTGGGTCCCTGCTCCGAGATTCCGCCAACATTTAATTATTATCTAAGCGTGCCACTGTTTAGCCCTTCAAGGTGACTTAATTACAGTACAGAACAATGGCTGCCGTAGCCGTCCCTCTGTCCCTGCTACCAACAAAACTCAGTCTCAATAATGCCCTCCTCTTTTAATTGGAAATAAGAAAGTAATTATGCCATCACCATTTACAAGTTTGATATTATGCGAACACCAGTGTAGAGATATATATATGCCAAAAGGGTCTTATTTGTATATGTTTCAGTGCAAAATTCTAAGAGTTTGACAAGAGGGTTCACGGAAGGTGCTGAAACAGGAGGAGTTCACTGAGGAGCTGTCCTTGGTGCTGAAATCTCACAACACTCTCGGTGAAAAGAGGTTTTGTTCCGACGCTTGTTGTTGTCTGTGACCTTTGATGTGTCAATAAGACTGACTGAATGCTGAATAGGGGTTCTGGGAGGAACATTTAACTGAAAAAGAATAATGAGCTTTGTTTTTAAATTCAGGCGAAAACATTTTAAAACACATGCCCATCACCACTTTGGTCTTTATGCATTAAAACAGCAAAGGAAGGGAGTTTACACCAAACCATAATAATACAGTTATTAATTTAAAATCTAGTGATGATTTAAGGTACTTAATAATCTATGACTTGAGCTCAGGAATCTTGGGAGGTACAAAACAATGAAATAACATATCAAACTTTGGTTATGTATATCTGAAAGGGAAACACTTCCCTTATAACGATTCTATTATGAAGGGCATCGGACAGCTGGTAACAATAAATCTTTAATTCAGAAGGAAAATTGTGCTGAATCATTTATATCCATAGTATATATTCCTGTCTCCTAACATGTGTGGAAAAAAAAAAATCTATGAATATTTTTAAGGCTGCTGTTGTTTTGTTTTTAGTTTCTTTCGTGAATGCAGTTTGACAAGCTTGTTTTGGCGAGTGCCGCACCGTTTGTTCAAAAATAAACAAATAAATAAAAAAAGAGCTCGCGCTTCCAAGTGCTTCCAAGTGAAACGCTTACAGACGAGATAACGCCTGCGTAAAATCATCTCAGTCTGGGCGGCCGTTTACTGAAGTGAGGAGGGTTTGTCCCACAGTCAATTCGGACCACCTTTACAGATTAATGGCTTAATGGTCCTGGTAGATATTTCCTCAAAGTGTATTTATACTGAATTTATCACTCAACCCCCAAATCCCACCATCCACCGCCCACAGCCACCGTCAACCACACAAAAACCACCACACAGACCACTCCCCACAACACAGCAAAACACACACACACACACATGCAGCACACACACACACACACACCACAACACATCACACACACACACACACACACACACAACACACACATACACACACACACTCCACACACACACACACACACACACACACACACACATCCACACACACACACAAATACACACACACTACACACACACACACTCCTACACACACACACACACACACACACAAACACACACACACACTCCTACACACACACACACACACATACACACGCCGCCCCGCCGTCTCTTTGCTAATAATTCTCCCCACGCCGGCGCGCTCCTCTCCTCTCCTAAGCGGCGCTATTAGCAGATTAATTGCGCGGTCATGCTCGGTCGCTCTCAGCCTCACATCTGTTTAATACATAAAAATGGTTTATTGCTGATGGAAAACACCCCCCGGTTTTCCCGCGCGCGCGCGCAGGGCCCTTATCGCCATCTCCACATGGCAGCGCACCAGATGTTCCCCGCCGAGCCTCCGATAACCACAGAGGGGAAAAGGGAGGAACAGAGGCGGAGGGGGAAAAAAAAAAAAAAGTTCCTTTTTGAAAGGAAAAAGCGAAGATGGGTTTCGCCAAAACGTTTCACCCGCGGCGGGGCCCCCTCTTAATCGCGATCGAAAAGCCCGGGTCCAGCGGTGACCCGGTAAAAAAAGAGGGGCGTTCGTTCCGCTTTCATCCCGTGGTTTCTATCAATGTAATGTTAGCAGTTAGCACGGAAATGCATTCGGGTATTGCATCTAACAGGATAGTGTTTTTGAGAGCGTATAGGATAAAATAGCATTACTTTGCACAGGTTCTTTGGCTTGGCTTCATTGGGGAACCCTTTTTTTGTTCTTTACGGAACCCTCTATGGTTTGTGTGGAACCCTCTATGGTTTGCGTGAAAAGTGTGAAAGCTCCCAGATTTAACCATTTTGATTGACAAAGAACCCTGGAACTAGATATGGTTTCTCCATGGAGACAGAGGAGCCTTTTGGAACCCTTTCTTCTAAAAATGTACTGTATCTCTATTAACAGACTGACGCCTGAATTCAACATTGGTCCCTCAGTCACATCGAAGCGTAAATTTTCCTTTTTGACAAATATAATTAGGTGAGCTGTGTAACTGTCACAACGACTGAAATAAACTGTGTTTGTTTTTTATTTCCGGGGCCAGGGCGGTAATGTGAAGATGCGCCAGAAGGTTCTACGCACTTCTCGCAATTATCTTTTGTTTTACTCAGACACGTTCAAGCTAATTGCACTCAGGAACATTTTAAAGCAAACTCAGAAAAGCCCATTGATTTGGCCTGAGGCAAAGAGTCTCACTTCATTATAACGAAAACACATTATATATGTTACTTAGGCATGCAGATGGATGCACATTCGCCCTGTTGTAAAAAGTGATATTCATCTAACTTCAAGCACGCACACTGTCAAGACATAAACAGTCAGTTAGAAACTAAATAAAAATGTAATTAGTTTATGTATCGAAACTGTAAGTACCTGTCAGGGCTGACAGAAGTAGGTAATAGTACTGATATGATGTGATGATGTTTAAAAAAAAGTTTCCCCTTGTTTTTTAAACTAGTTAGAACAGTATGACATTTACATCGAGAGAAGGCGGACAAGATCTTCCTCCATTCTTACTTTATAAATGCCAGCATCTGGCGTTCGTTCTTCTCTCACTGACTTAAAACAATTTTTAATATAACTATCTGGTCATAAAGCCCAGCTGTCAGTACGCAATGCGTGTTTTCGTCCAGTTAAGTATTTAGGCGAGATTACGTTGCTCTCCAATAACTCACGCGGGCAGGAGCGGATATGCAGACTGAGCGCGCTCCATAGCGCAGTCCACGCAATGCTTTACTGTCAGGGGGAGGGGCCTAACGAGGCCTTTGTGATGCGGTAAGAGGAGGGGGCTTTGTGGCGCGGTGTCGGTGAGTCATCGGAGCCGGAACAAAGAGGGGGGATCAGCGCGGGTCAGCGAGCAGTGTTTATTTGGGGGTGGGGGGACGGATGGGGGTGGGGGAGGCACTGCTATCGCTCAAAGCCAGGCTCTTCCCGGGCCTCTGTGTGCTGGCGGAGGGACCGGGCCAGAGTGGGAGCGGGCGTCAGGGTGCACTCGGTGGCGGAAAGAAATCCAATTGGGGGGTCTTTGGGCATCTCGGCCGAGCTGCAGAGCCGGGCCGGTGATTTATTACCGGGTCCCGGTTAGATTTGCCAATAGGAAAACACTTTAGCGTGGGGGGAAGAGAGGGGGATAACTGGAGGAAGATCGATGAGGATTTAGATTGAATTATATTTCTTCTCCTCTCTCTTGCCCTCCTTTTTCTACCCTTCTGTGGCCCGCCCCCTCCCAGGACAGGTTCGGGAGGTGGAGGGTGGGGGGGTGGGGGGGAGTTCTCTGGCTGTTATTTCATAAGCTGCATTTATAAAGTCGACGGGAAAGCGCTCGTCCTGTGCTGTAGTTGATCATATTTGGGGCTGACAACATTGTCACAATTGAGCACTTCTGAGGACAGCTCTACGGGTTGAGCCAAAATGGATGTCCTCGCCTTACAGTCTCAAAGACTTTAACATCCGAAAGGGTTTGACACAGTGCTCAAATTAAACCGCAAACTCATTTACTGAAATTGATTGTGTCGCAAATTTACAACATTGATCAACTGGAGGCGGGCGGCTTACTGGATTTTTGTTGAGAATGTGGATACTGCGTTTACATGCTGTTTAACGGTATGAAAATACTATAAAACATGTATGCGATGAAAAAAATCATTACAGCTAAATTAATGTTTAACGGAACACCGCTCAAATTCCCAATGCAATAATGGCTATTGTACAACCATTGTTCCTGCATAACTTGTCTTGCTGAGCTTTCATTTGTACCTCTAAACGTCTTCATAGTGTACCATATGAATGTCAGGAAAATTACTGTATGAATCTGAGGAAAATGACATTCATATTGACCCAAGAATTAGGTTTTTCTGGCAGCTAAATGAGATGTCAGCAAATAATATAGTTCAGCAATAACGGAACCAAGTCAATTCAATCCGGTTTCCCCAGGACCAAATAAAAAAACCGCACAGACACTGGGCCCTGGAAAAAACAAAAAAACAAACAAACAAAAGACCCTTCAGAGTCAGTACAGAGAAAAATAATCAAGGTTAATGTGCGAACTGAGAAATATAATCACTGTGACACTATAACCAGAAGGAACATGCTATAGCTTGTTTTACCCCCCCCCCCCCACCCCCCGCTCCCCTCCACCTCCCCTATCTCATCTTCTGTTCCTGAATATAACATGCCTGCTTACTACCATGCCTTCTTAATTAATTTTGCTGTCTTGTAGCAGCAGACAGGCACAGTTATCTGAGCAAAACAAGCTCTACAGGTATGCCTCAGAAGCTGGAAGGTTCTAAGGTGGCGCTGACTCACTGTTTACAGACAGGGGGGTGCTCCAAACACCTGACTGTCGGAGCTGATAGTAATAGCCTAATTCCTCAAATGGGCGTCGTTAACGGCAACCGCTCCGCATCGCAGCGTATAAACGCGTTGCGGTCCCGCGCTCCAAATATAATTCCGTTACTACGCAGAGAGAGCTCGAGATAGCGCTGTGCGAATGGGGAATGCCAACGGCGGGTTGTCTTGGTCGAGAACTGAGAGTAGAACTTCTTCTACCGTCTTGGTCGAGAACTTCTCTGCGGAGAGAAGCATGGAGGACCAGGCGTTCATTGTACGGGTGAGCAGGGGAATCTAGCCTGGCGTGGGTCTAACTGCCCGTTGTAACCCATGTTTTCTTTTCATTCTACCTTTTGTGGTTGGGGCAGGGACAGGACAGGCAGGGGTGGCAATGTTCATGCTGTGTGAAACAGCAAGGGTTTGTTGAGGAAATAGTCCTTGATAGTGGAATTTATAGCTCATATTTTGCATTATGTAATCATTCATGAGATTAATTATTCATGAGAGAACACATAACAGTGGAAGCTTATAGGCTGAAATCAGGCTCACCCTCCTGAACCGGTCTTTGGTTCTTTTACGTGCTCAATCCATGATTGTCTTTGACTTTACAAAGTATGAGGAGGGAGGGACGGGGGGGGGTGGATTTATTTCTGATCCGTATGCATTATTTCTGGTAAATATATGTAAATGCAATATATGAAAATGCAAATAAATGCGATAGCTTCCATTAACCTTTGTGGCCGAACTGCTGTAAAAACAAAGATGCATTAATGTGACAATGACAAATGTTGATTTAACGCAGGCTAAACTGCACTTACATGGACAAGCATTTAAAATCAAAAGTCTGGCGAGCCCACCAACCACCCACCCCTTACCTGCAGTATACCCCCCCCTCCCCCCACCACCATTGAGTCACTGATTTCCTTTGGGCTTCAAATACATATGTGTTATTTCATATTTTTTAAAAATGTTCTGCACAAACACAGGCTTGATGTCAGCGGTCGCCAAAACTAACTAGACTCGGAGCAGCAGTGTAGTATAATGGGCAAGAAACTGGTCTTGTAATCTAAAGGTTGCAGGTTCGATTCCCAGGTAGGGCACTACCCTTGAGCAAGGTACATAACCTGCTTCAGAATATATATAGCTGTATAAATAGATGCAATGTAAATGCTATGTAAAATGTTGTGTAAGTCGCTCTGGATAAGAGCATCTGCTAAACGCCTGTAGTGTAATGTAATATGTGATTGAATTCAGGCCGTTGTTTCTGTGCACAAAACTTCTAACCGATCGCCGTTGTCTAGCTTCGGTCGCACGCGATACGGTGGCGTTGGGACGCGTGCGCGCGTGACCCTCCCGCGGTCTCCGGCACACGTCCGTCTCTCCCCCCGATGCTGGCGCGGCAGTTTTGGCGCCCCCCACCCCCCTCACCCCCGCCGCAGCAGGTACGTTGTGTACCGTGCCCAGATCAGAATCAGAGAGATAGATTACGGGGGGGTTGGGGGCTGATCTGGAGTCGGCCTCTTCGCCGCGCGGAAGAAAGGAGCAATCCTTCCTCCCCCCCCCCCCCCCGCCGCCGGCTTTGATTGCTTCTGGTTTTATGGGCACCCCGGGGTCCGTCTGTCACGGCTGTCATCCAGAAAGAGGCATCGATTTCTCCCCTGCTTTTGAGTGTGTGTCTATATCCAGTGCAGTCCGCAGGGATTTGCACAGTGACATCATTTTTTTTGTCGTTGTTGTTGTTTTGGCTCTGTGCCCCAGCACGCTGAACTTGAAATGAAACAATGAGTATGAGGTTGAAAAGCAGACTGTCACCTCAAATTTTAGGGCATTTATATCCATACTGGGTGATCTGTGTAAGAATTGCAGCCCTTTTTATATGTTATGTACATATTTATATGAAAATTTGTATTTAATATATGTAACCAAACATACGTATAGATATATATGCAACCAATGTCTTATCAAATATTTTCAATAAAAATGATTCCTTGAAAAAATACCAAGTCAATACACTATATGACCAAAAGTATTTGGACACCTCTTGGTCTGGAGGAGGGGGGGTGGCTTTGGGGAGGGGAGGAGGTTGGGGATGGGGTGGGAATGAGGGAGGTTGGGGGAGGTTGGGGGGGTGGTGGGATGAGGGTGGGATGAGGGGGGGCTATGGGGGGAGGTTGGGGTGGGGTGCGAATGGGGGGTTGGGGAGGTGTTGTGGTGCGAGGGGGAGGTTGGGGGGTTGGGGGTGGGGGGTTGGCTAGGGGGTGGGGTGGGTATGGACGGGGGGAGGTGATTGAGGGTGGGTGCTGTGGAAATGAAATTCCCATGAAAATATGTGGGATGGGTGTTGCTTGATGGAAATCCAGCATGCTGTTTTGCCTGCAGGCTATCAGGAGAGCTAGAGGAGCACGGGCCTGCTCTGTCCCTCCCTCTCTCCCCGGCAGCCGGCCCTCCTAGTCGAGCGCTGGGGCAGACCCCATATGGAAATGTGACATTTGTTTAGACTCCTGCCATCTAATGATCCGTTTAACATTGGGTTGTACCCCTCTAATTGCCTCACACACTACCCGGATGGAATAGTGAGTCACCGAATAATTGCTCCCTCCATGAGTGCAGCGGGGTGGGCTGTGCTCCCCTCCCCTAATTTGCCATCCTGGTAGCTCCCTGAAGAGTTGAAAAAATGTGTCTGCTCTTCCTTGTCGAGAAAGCTCTCTATCTCTGAATTTCAGGAATACAAAATACCCAGAAATGCTAAAGTGTTAAAGTGTCAGTTTTTAAACTGAGATGTGCCCCAAGTACTATCTGCCTGTCTATCTACATCAGTATATTGTACTATAAGACACCATGAGCCGCCAGAACAAGCTTCAATGCGCCTTGGCATAGATTTTACGAGTCTCTGGAATGCTACTGAAGGGACGGAATAGCATTCTGCCAAAAGATATTCCCTCATTTGGTGTTTTGATCATGGTGGTGGAGAGTGCTGTGTAACACTTTGGTCACAAATCTCTCTTTGGGTCTTCTGATAAAATAAAAAAAAATTTAAAAAACATGTCATGATATTGATTAAAATACGAAAACAATACCTCCATAGTCATCAAAAGGTCTAACCTATCAGATGATGGTGTCAAAGAGACCTATATGCTTGCAGTCAACCTGGCAGATTACTCTTGCGCACTAACACTAATTATAAAGTATACTGTGTGTATGTCTGCAGTATAGAGGATTTACCAGAGCATGAAAACCACACTTCATGCGTACTTCTGTGAACTCAATTTTGCATGTGAATGACAGAATCAACATTTAAAAATGTGTACAAAATGGCTGACATAGCACACAGCGTTAAAAATGGGATAAACAAGAAAACAGTGCATTTGATTATTTAGATTTTTTTTTTCCAAAACACCCATGGAAACTCCAGCAGCAGATAATCCAAAGCCTAAGGAAAGGAATCCAGAGGAGAAACGCAGTAGAAAGGGGTGACAAAGGATGTGCAAATGAGAGCTTAATGGTGGATGGTCTCCGCTACATTTTTGCAGATGAAAAATGGTGCTATAAAAATGGTAATGATGTTATAATGCGTTTAAGTAGGGTCATCACATTCGTAGCCAGACACACCGGCTCTGAATGTGGTCCCTATGGGAGTGTCTTTCCCTTGGAGAGGGCTTACCTCCAGGCAATACATTAGCCTAAATTAAAAAGAGTGTACTTCCGAAATCAGTTCAGGGATCACGGAGGCAACACGTTGGGGTCACGCTTGGGGTCACGGCTCTTCAAAATGGGCGGTGGTCAAGGAATGACATCACCACCAAACCCCCCCCCGCCCCCCGCCCCCCAAACCGCCCATGCCATTAATTCCACCCAACGAGGCGGACAGACGAATAATCGCCAACTGTCTGGGTCCGCGCGCTCTTAATGAGCAGAGGTGGGAAAAGACGGAATCCAATATCGCAGGAGTCTACGCAACATTAAATATAAAAGCAAAGCGGTATCATTAGAAGGTTCGGGGTGGACGAGTGGCGGAGAGATTAAAAATAAAGAAGAATTTAGTGAGAAGATTTCTATGCCTCGATTCAATCCTTCTTCTGCTCACACACTTCCATATTTAAGAACTTATGCTCTCAATGGTGCATGCACTACCTTTACACTAGACTCAATATAACCATTAGAACTGCATAACTCCTGTTTTAAATAGGATAGGCTCTAAGGATTTTCTATTTTGTACCTTGCTCTAGGCTAGCAATACTGCAAAGAAGAGCCCTTTCAGATTTTTAAGGAAAACACAGTGGAACTAATAATGAAAATGGCAGCGTTAAATGGTCTCCATTTGCATAATGTGCATTAAAGGCAGAGAACAAAACAGAATAAAACTGAACGATGTTATCAGTGAGGATTGAGATCCTGTAGTGGGTATGCCAGTATAGTACAGACAATTGCCATCGAAACTACGAGCACACCTGAGCCTTCTGGGACACACCTGGGTGTTAGATCAAAGGGGTTCCTTAATTAACCCACATATGAGCTGAGATTGAGTGGTCACGCGCATCTTTATTTATTTATTTTTTTGAAGAAGAAGAAGAATGGAAGGGTGTGAGTCAGTCTTCCGCGCGAGTGTGATATCTCCACACCTGTACCGGCTACACGCTAGCAGCTTTAACAATGCGGCACGCCTCAAGATGCTGTGGCGAGATGACTATTTGCTTTGCTCAGCGCAGAGAAGATGGGATCCGAGGAGTCTGACTCTCGCTGTTATTATCTGATGGCGTAATGGAATCCAAGAAGGATCACAGTAAACTCGGGAGTTAAAATCAACTCTTACAAAGTACATAGGGTTCCTGTTGGATTCTGTGAGAGTTGAGTTACTGTAACACTGGACATTTTATTTACCAATGGGCTGGAATTCATTGATGTCACACTTTCATGTCACCACCAACATGAGCAACATGGAAAGCAACGCACAGGAGAGGAAGATACACAGCGTGATTCATGGTGAAGCAGTTCCCTCACGTCTACTCTGAGTGTTAAATCTCCAAACAGAGTTTAAATGAGCCCACTTTACACTATCAAAGAGTTTAAAGCACTCAATCAGAGTTGATTTCACACCGAAAACTTTTTTCCAGTACATCATTATATTCTTTCCTATAGGATTCAAAGTAATGGGATTGTTTAAACATGCATGACATCATGACAGCAGTGATATGTACATGCGGCCAGCCTATAATAGTCCCTATTGCTCAGGATGGGTCATGCCCTGCTTGCAAGCACTGATTCAGTGCTGCAGTATTAGTGGAGGCTGGGTGAATTCTCTAATAGCACCGCCCTTTTTTTTTCTTTTTTTTGTACACTGGTAAGCTGAGTGCATTCGCAGCAGGCTGGAAGTCTCTACGGGACACCCAAAGTATGACACGGTGACTGTGTCACATGGTGAGAGGGGGCATGCTGGTCCTCAAGGGGAACCTGGCAACACTGGTGCTGTTAATGAGATGTGTCTCTCCAAGAGGCCTCTTCAGGATAACAGGCATCACAAATTTAACAGCAGCTGAGTGGAATGCCTGAACGTAAAAGCTTATAAAGACTCCACCACAACTTTGCACCAAGGATTTTATTTTTTACTTTCGTTTATTTATTTATCAAAATGTAGAGGTACATTTGTGAGGGCTAACCTTGTTGCTAGCATGTTCTTTTTCCAGACACAATACTATTACAGTATATTACACGTCATCCAAACTAATTAATTTACGCAGTACTATGTAGTAATGCAAGTCACACTTCCATAAGTGTCTTACAGAGGGGTGATTTTTTAAAAAGAGGACAGGAGCCGGGGTGGGTGTCGGCGACATCATACTGGGCTATTTGTTAATTTGCATATGGTCTATGGAATGCGCAAAACCTAACCAAACATTTTTTTTTGTAATTCTTAAATCCCGCCTGGAAGTATATTTTTTCGGTCCCAAAAGGAGGAAATGTCTGGGAAAAAAGAGGACGTCCGGTTTAGCCTGCTTCATCCACGCTGGACTCATAGCCACTGGAGGGCTTAAAAGCAGGAGGTCCTGGGCGGTGTTTCTCAAGGTCAACGCTCAACCTCAGGTCAGGAGAGAGCGACTTGGCTTCCGCTCCCTGAGATGGTTTAATCAAAACTTTGGAGATGGGATTTCACCACTCGATTGGGATTATATCTCCTCTCTGGCTTTGGCTTCAGCGGTCTGACAGTGCCATTTAATCATGATCAGGTGCGACTGTTAGTCTTTCTTTTCTGAAAGATTTTTGCTACGAACGAAGGTTACTTTGATTCTGAAAAATTCCGAACCATTCTGAAAACTGGAGACAGGTTTAGAAAAAGGAGATCAAACAATAAGTAGATCAAAAGCAAAAGCATATGAAATATTAACAATGCGATTTCATACAAAATAGGTCATATATACAGTTTACTTGTTTCACAACTGCACATTTTGTGTACTTATAAAAAAATAAATAAACCTAAAAGCTACTTAGAAAAGCTCTCTCCTGCATCTACAATGGACACATAACATTTATGTTGTATGAGTGTCAGACAAATGGCTAAATGTCATGTAATGCTGTACTTTAAAGGGGCCTCTTGCATTGCATTACATTACATCATTACAGCATTACAGATGCAGCTCTTATCCAGAGCGACGTACAACAAGTGCATTAGTTCAAGGTGCAGAGGTGCAAAAGAAACACACTAGAGTGAAGTAAAGATCGTAGTGCCAGAAGTGACCACATTGATCAGGACTCCAAAACTGTAGAGTAACCTGTTCAGCAGAAAGGCTCTATGTCGATTTTGCTGCGACGATGACGCAGATTGTTCATGTGTGCAGGTCTTTAGAGCCATTGACCGTGGCCCCAGTGCTGAGAGGTACAATGTACGTATTTACTTCCTGCTTCCTCTCAACAAGACGCCCTACTTTTTTTTTGCACGGATGTCATCTTGGCCCTCATCTCTATTTTTAAAAAGGAGACATTCGGCAATTAAATGTAACGCATGTCGATATTTCACAACGGTCATTTCGTACAGAATATGTTTATATCATGTTACGCATTTTTTTCGCCATCTTCATTTTATCCAACCTTGCTTCCATTAGCTATTGAATTAAATTCATAACCATGGCAACGCATGCTAATTGCTATGCAATGAATAGGTAGAGGAGAAACATGCACTGCACAGCAGTAACGAACGGGATGACCTTTTTGCATTGGCCTTCCTTTGCTGCCACGTGCGTAAAGTTTGTAAAGCATTCTCGTTCCACAGAGATAAACTCTGAAAGAGTACTCCAAGTGGACTCTGTTTTCCGACATTTTATCTATTATGGGTTGTCGCAGAGATATAACCCACACGCCTGTATTCTATCAATACTTATCCATCTGTTTAGGCCTTGTGCTGTATCTAAAAGAGACATGCAGGATATTGGGCTATATAGCACCAAGAAATGTACTAAGTATGACTCCGAGGAGAGTACGTTGACGGTGGACATGGTTTTGTCGGAATACATTTAAGCATAAATGTGAAAGATGTAGAAGCCCTTGGAAAACTACAAAGAAGGACAACAGAATTATTTCAATTTATAGAGGAGGAAGGGGTGGGGGGAGGGGGGCATTGTTCACTGAAAAGACTTTGATTCAGAGTTTCAGATGGGTCACGGAGGGGTGGTACTTCAACACCTTTTGGCGTAACAAATTTTAAACATTATACGCACCAAATAACGCTCAGCTACCAGAATCCAAGTAGCACTAATGATAGCATAGATCAATAACATGGCCTGCCGCCTCTTCAGCCCTTCGCATGAAACAGGAGCAAGGTCGTCCTTCAAACTTTCTTTCTCCTCGGTTGTGACTAATCGGGCTTTAATGCGTAGTCTGTTTTTCTTGTATGCGCCTTTTCTGGCACCGAGTGCCAGAGTCTTTGTTTGGCTGTGAGTGATTTAAAAAAAGAAACCCATTTGCAACAGAAGACTGCAGCGGAGCAGTTGAGCTTGTTAGAGCGTGGGGCAAGGGGGCAAGGTGACCGCGATTCCTCCAGTCTTTCGCTAACGTCCACCGCCACCTCATTAGCAATAACAGCTTTGGATCGTGCTTCATCCTGATTAATTGTCTTAATGTACGATGAAACACGGAGACGACTCCCACTCGATTCGTTCCGCTTCTAACGTTGTGTGGCTCATACTCAGGCCTTTTCTGATGTACACCTTTTATCACGATCATGCTTATCTGCTGGGTAATATTCAAATACACGTTTCGTAATTTCACGTTCAGATAGCTGAACTCTGAATGCCAAATATCACGTTTCAAACGCGAACCTTCCTGCGCAAGCTATATGCGCATTTGCACTGAATATGATGGGACGCTATTTGGAATTTCAAATCATATTTGTAGACCGGTTTAATCTGTGCAATGTCCTCTGTTCCCCTCCTGTTTCCTTTCACTCTGGAGTCCACCTGCCGAGCTGCACAGTCATCAGATTGGAGGAGCAAACTTAATGCTGAGTTGGCGACTCACCAGAGGTGTTACTTTTATGTGATGAGACAGGGACTACCCCGGAACAACAGAAGCCTCCCCATTCTTATCAGGGACACGGCCATTTTACACCATCCCGTGGTGCAAATGGCCATTTGATGGCAAGAGCACTGCCAGGAGTACCAGACCATGGTGCGCACAGTTTCCATTACTACACTGAAAACCAGCTGCTTTAGCACTAATGTGCTAATCAACAGCCTCAAGGCCAACCAACCCTGGATAAACAAGTCTATGCAGACCAGGGCAATTAGAGGCTCAAAAACAGTCTCTGCATAAGGTACAACAGTTAGTAAGACATCATTAATGAATGATGCCCACTGCTTTCCCCCAGCATACACACACACACACACACACACTCCACACCCTCCCTGAATGTGCCTGCCAGGAATGAGATATAAAAAGTGGGCGAATAAATATGTTTGTAGTTTGCAGTTGTTGTACAAGACTAACACATTCAGATGTATCAGTTCATAAATGATTTAGCTGTTCTTACACTTCAGTCTTCGACAATTAAAATGTACAAAACACATGCGCGCACACACAAACACACACAATTACAGTAAGTAAGCTAAAAAAAACAGCATTTTTTTCATAGAAACAGATATACAGCATAATTGCTCTATACTGGGTCTACATCAATGGTAAATCAAAAATCTATGCAGTTTGAAATAAATAATAAAAATATGGTGATTCTGGGATTCAAGCCATTAGCTGCTTTTATCTTGCCACCTTTACACAATGGCTGACACCAGGTTTTGTCTCTTATATTCCAAACTCCGGCTGGACAGATTCTCATCCACGGCCATCAAGACCCAAAATGTCATCCAGATGTCTACTGCCCGCCAAGATCCCTGCCTCCACACCCACCCACAACACCCTCACAACCCTTTCCTCTTTCTGTTCTTCCTACTGATTGAAGCTTATGCACACTTAAAGATTCTGTTACTTTACTGCATGCTCAATCAGATTGTTCCAATGTACCAACAGGGTGAGTCCTAGACAGCACACAGTGGGTTACTAATGATAAAAGTGGAGAGGAAAGGACAGTAAAATTGGCTTAGAGCTTAATAGTTATGTTATGGAAAGGTCAAACACATCTATTCAGGAGACCATACCAGCCCTAGTCCCTAATGGTGTCACCGTGAATTAAGTCCCATTTCTTCCTTGGGTGTTTAAATGAAAATTAAGAAGTTCATTATGGTAGTTCATTATGTGATTGAATTGTGCTGAGTGTTGCATTTCCTTCAAAAGCAAACCAGACCGGTAAAAGAGTTAACATACTGCTTTGGATAGTGCTGTTTGCTGCTGACGTGCCTGTGTGAGTGTGTGTGTGTGTGTGAGTGTGTATGTGTGTTTATCCAGGGAAATGTGCAGTGAAGTTTAGTATATAAGCCATTTAAATGCTGATTTTTCACTGGGGCAGTTCTCATAAAGGAAGTGAAGCCAGACCATGACGCCATTTTGAAACCCTCTGGTATATTGAGATATTTTAATGATTCCTTTCTTATCTTCAGCTCGCTGTCACATGAAAGCTAGGACAATTAGCTTCTAGGGTCTGCAGCTTTATGGCACTGGATAGATATTTAGATTCGCCCAGGATCTCTTGACTAGACTGAAGATCCATAAGTGGCACTGTAATCAGCAATCAGAAACTTAAAGTGCTCTCCACTTAGTCAATAATTCAACATACTGAAGTCAAAGAAAATCAATGATGTCCTCCACCAAAAAAAAAATGTGTCTGTTTTCAATGGCAGTTAAAAACTCGTTTTTTAATGCGATCTCTAAAAATAGCCATGCAGTACTCTTGGTGGCAGCAGGGTCTTTCTTGTGACATAAATAATGATGTCCAAACCTGCAGGCCCACACCGTGACATGTTCCCATATTGTTTTCCCACATGGACTAGGCTTGTTTACGCGCACTGAAAAAACTGAGAAATAAAAAAATGTATATATATGAAAAAAAAAAAACAGCACAGCTTTTGTTTTCAGTGCTTCCAAGTTCCTGTGTTAAATGTTCCATTCAACCTCTGTTTACCAATCACAGGGCATAATTTATGTGTGCGTGTTATATTGTTCTCCTCCCACCTCATTGGTTCCTTGGATGTTTTACTAAATGTCATCACAGATTAGTGAAGCAGGGCAGGGCTGGGAAGGCTAATGATTGGACATAACATGCATGCTTGTTGCCCCTCTAACTGAATTTAATGAGCCAGTAGTGCCCGTTTGGGGTTCCAGAACATGCCTCTACGATTTTAATTAATGCTGAGAATGCAAAAATCTTGTTCATTGTTACCAGAACGGGAGAGTAAAGTAATGAAGCGCTACTTCCTGAAATAATGCAAGATATAATCGCATAATGATGGAATTAAATTCAGCAGCAAAAACAAATTAAGTCCTATTTTCTTCCAATTTGTGTCTTTGTTTTTGCCACAGTGAGGGGTGAGGGTTGGGCGAACAACTTTTCTATTCGTCTACCATTTTCACCAGGCTGGTAAGAATGCTATTGTACCAGGTTGTTTGTCAGACAAATGCTTAGTTGACTATGTAAACAGAAGAATACAATTGCGGAAAGGAATGTGTCAACAAGTGCGCAGATTAGAACAGAGATATTCTCATAAAACCAACATTAGCAACTCGCATCAACAGCGGCGAGTCATTAAGCAACGGAATACGTTAAAACAACATTGGCTCAGATATTCAAAGTTGATGTAAAGCAGCAAATTAAATGTAAACAAAGCGGATTAAAGTCTATTCATAGAAAACTAATTGCGCGCCTTGATTGGGTTTAATATTCATGAATACTAGTATAATGAATATAATTAAAACAAGCTTTAATCCCTCATTTAATCAATGAGAACACAGGCAAACAAGCAAGCTTCAGCACACTCCCACCACACCTTTATTTGATCAAACGTAGACCAGCCTAGGTTTGATCAAGTCTCTGATGTTCTGACTCGAAGGGCAACCACAGCGCATTATAGAATAAATCAGTACGTGATTATATAAGGCTGCAAGGACTTCAAAACTACAGTATTATCAAGCTTATCTTTGAATTATCACAGAAAATACCCAAGTATAATTGGAAGTCCCGTACAATGATTTTGTTAAACATTATCAGGACAAATTTTTTTTGAAGCTCGACATCACAAAGTATCTATAATGTGGCTAGTCAGTTTTTCAGTGTTTGGGGCGGGGGGGAGGTGGGGGGGGGGGGGGTGAATGTAATCTAAACATCACCAATTACCTGTTTCAGGGTTTTGAGATGATCAAATAGTAATTATGTGGAGATAATGAGACGCAGTCTAGCCTTTAATTGTTGCATGTGGCAAACGCGTTTATGAAGAGCGACTTCATCGTCACAAGATACATCAAAGAATATTTCAGCTGTAACAAGAATAAGGAGAACATAAGAAGCAAGGCCTTACTAAAGAACAATCACTGAAACAGCCAGTGAGCATCAGGCAGAAAAGCACTGCTAAAATACTGTAGAAGCACAAAACAGCGATTCTAATTAGCAAAACTGGCAAGCAGTTATATTTTAAAGCAACATACCTACATTATACAGGTAGTCTACAGGACACAGAAGCCTGTAGACGTGTGATTAAATTAGCTTCTCTTGCTGCAGGTTGATTTTTGCAGTCAGCTGATCTGCAGTTGCTACAGACAAATGCCTCAGAGTTCCATACTGACAAATAATGTCTTGGCCAGGTCACTCTTGAAAAAGAGATATTAATCTCAATGAGACTTTTACCTGGTTAAATAAAATATATATATATAGTATATATATATATACTTTATATATATATACTATATAGTATATATAAGTAGTATATATATATATATATATATATATATATATATATATATATATATATATACACACATATATATATATATATATATATATATATATATATTATTTATATAATTCAGAGTTCCATACTGACAAATCCTTCAGAGTTCCATACTAACATTGCCTTAGAATATGTGAAATATCAGCATGATCAGCTGTCTTGGCCACAGAAGTGTTTTATTATCAGTTATCGTCTTTCAAACTCACAGAGGTCTCCTCGTGAAGCCACACTAGCCATAATTATAGACAACCAGGTCTGTGCAGCGCCTTTATACTTGACTCTGAGAATGATTTTTCCTTAATTATTGCCTGAGTCACATCTGTGTGGTGGCCTCTGCTTTGTATAGGATTTATTGCCCCTCATTTTCCCAGGGGTTTCAATTATTTTGTTTACTAGCAGCAGTGATGAGTACAGAGAACATATTAATGTGTTACAAGTGCAACAATACCCTTCGTGACACTTAAACATCCTTCAAGCAGAACATAAGATGTCACAGGGTTTACAGAGTAAGTACTAGGTGGTAGGCAATGAGTATGACAAGGGTGACCATGTGTTGAATTTTTTAAAATGTGGACAGGGGTGAGTATTATGATATATATATATATTATGATAATAATGCTAGGCTATTTACATTACATTACATTACATTTATTTGGCAGACGCTTTTATCCAAAGCGACGTACAAAAAGTGCATTTCATGGTCATAGACAACTGCTAAACACAGGTTCAGTAAGGTACAAT
Organism: Anguilla rostrata; assembly: GCF_018555375.3. NCBI lineage: Eukaryota > Metazoa > Chordata > Actinopteri > Anguilliformes > Anguillidae > Anguilla > Anguilla rostrata. Next base: position 46,874,128 of record NC_057941.1, on the reverse strand, counting down.
ACTTATTTTGTACAGCTATTTCTAGCCAAGAACACAGTTCACACAGTGAACACTATTCTGACCTAACCTCTGCAAAGCCAACTGGGCAGAAGAATAAGCTCATATACAGTCAATGGCTGTTTGCTCATATACAGTCAATGGCTCAAAGCAAAACCTAACTATATTTTTTTTTTTTTTTTTTTTTGTGGAATTTAGAGATCCGGCCTGCAGAGATATTCTCGGTCACAAAACCCCCCCAAAAAAGTATCCTGAGAAAAGAGAACATCTGGTCAGCCTCTTTTGCTGAGGAGGGGGGCAGGAAGTTGGGTGGGGGGGGGGTTGAATTAATTGCCTCATTGCTACAAACCAGAGGAGCTGCCAGACCACCAAAGGCTCCAGAGCTGAGAATCACTTTAGTAAGGGTCTGCAGAGGTGCTAACAGACTTAAGACAGGACAGACAGAACCATGTCCTTGACTGACAGGTGTACCGTCAGTAGGTGATAGAATTTCCAGAGGCTGTGGCTGGTGGAAATCTGTATAGAACAGCAGGGAAATTCTCTGGCATGCTGATAGCAGCAGACCAATGGCATTCTGAATTAGGGGGAAGCTGTTGTCTGTTTGCCCGGGCTGGAATGTCCCATAGCTGGACGGCAGCACATTTTGGCCTGTAGCTAGGAGGAGCATGTGGTGTGACATTGGGGTTCCATTCTCATTGGTGCATGTAACGACTGGACGAGTTTCAATGGCGGGGAACAATCAGTCAGAATAAAAGCCTTGTCTCAATTTGTAAAATTGTTTGAGGTTTGTGTTTATCATCACAAAAGAAGGTAAACATGTATACAGTAATTCTACATACATATCCGCTTACTATTATTTGTTCAGTATAGAAATGACTCTTCTTTGCACAACAGTTCGGGACAAAGTTTGATTTTTTGGTATCTTCATCTAACTTTCAGTGCTTTTTCGTTTGTAACCCAAGGACTTCCTGAAACTTTTAGGGTGTTTTGGTACATTTGACAATGTTTATTGGATTTTTACTAGAAGATTTTCACTCCCCACATTTTAAAGACTGCTATCACCCTGACTGACAGTTGGAACTACAGTGATTGAATGGGTGTTAAATAGGATTGGACAGTCTAAGTTTGAAAAAAAAGTGCAAAAAGAATATTATATTAAAAAGCCGTTTTTATTTTATTCTTAAAGATTGCATTGCTGGAGGATTAAATAATCATATGGATGATATTGTTGTGGCTGGCTATTCAACAGTTCCAAAATGCATGTGTTTCATCCACTCGATGATGAAGCTTTTTAAAGTCCCAGACATGAACTGCACTAACACCCACCCCCCCTCCCCCCCCTCCCCAAACACACACGCACAGCTACCACAAAAAAAACAAACCTTTTTTAAATGAAAGTCCCATACTATTCTCCAAAGGGTACTTGACCTCTCTACAGAGGCAATTTATATGAAGACAATTCAATGGCTCTTTTGCCTTGGCAAATTTCACCTCCAAAACAAATTACGCAAAGGCAATGGCACGAAAAAGTGTGGGTTTTAAGTGAAACCTCTCAGACCTGTTCTTGACAGTAGGGCCGCAGTTTTAGATTTATTCCGTTATAAACAATGTTATGTTCAACTAAAATCCAAGGGGATGGCTCTGCTGTTTCCATTTGAAAGTCACCTTAACTGCACAGCCTTCAAAAATTAATTTCTAAAAGTTGTTTAAACTGCAGTGCCCTCAACAATTATTCAAATGTTTGATAAATGCGAACAAAGAGGACACATTTTGAAGACACAAAGGGCCATATTTACTAATTATTTGCATGGCTTGTATAGATGCTAATGAGACAAACAGCGTTTTTCCATATTCACTAAGGTTCCGCATCGGAGGTTAGCACTGGTTATCTGACAAATATGCTGCATCCCTAAAATGTTTGTGTTTGGGTTAATGCATATATATTTTAGGGCATTCTGATGTTAGACTGCAAAAATATGAGATGAGCCATTTCCTCAGATTGTGAAGCATGGGGCTTTGTTCATGAAAACAGATATTGCATAAATGTTGATGTACAAGCAACTTTATAACTTACCATGACGTGAATTGTGATAATGTTTAAATAACTGAGGAAAGCTTCTTTTGCAGGTTTCTTAATGCCCAGGTAAGCTTTTAAAAAGCAATTAGCCGTCCATACGGACCAATCTGGTGTGTTCTTATTATAAATGCCTGTAACCAAGTAACTGTTTCTAATTCCATAAAGCACTTGGATCATCCAGAAGATGAGGCAACTGTATGTCAACACAGCTAGCATATTAGCTGAGCACATTTAACATAAACCACTGAACTAACTTTAAAAGTCAAACATGTTGATGAATAGAATTAATTTTTTTAAAGAATATTAAACACAATTTAAAATGCCAAAGGTTTCCCCAGAAGGACACTGCATGTACAGTAGTTGGTACTGATGGTACTGTTTGCAGAGACAGAAACAGCCAATCAGATGACAAACCAGAAGAACGAGATACACACACAGCAGAGTCCAATGTAAACACAAAACTTATGACAGGGGTCTAGGGAATGCCAATACATATTGCCCCCTGCCAGGAAGCTCAAACTGAAATTTAAGCAAGACAGTGATCCTAATCGTATCTCAACATCCAAGAAATGGTTAACTGATCACTGAATTACTGTTTTGCCATCTCAGTCTCCGGACTTCAACTCAATCAAAAATGTGTGGCTTGCATTGCAGAGGGCAGTCCATAAATACAGATCAAAGTATCTGAAGGATCTTGAAAGAAGTGATCAAAATCTGCCCTAATATGTTCACTGATCTCAAAAAAACACTTTCAAAGATAATTTAGCAGTTCCACTAGTGAAGGGAGGACACACTTAAAGAATGGAATACAGTTGTATGAATATAGATTATGTTGAAATAACCGCTGCGTGAAAGCTCTCCTGCTGGTCATAACTAGACATCCCTGTGGCATCAGAGTGAATTTTCTGACTTGTATTGCGTTGCATAAAGCACTGCGGTATGTATTTTTGTTTTTTTGTTTTTTAATAAATGCATTTCAGAAAATTGCTGGAAATTTTCAGTATTGCACCACCAACTTAAAAAAGCCTTTCTTTAAATCTTTTAAATAGGAATCGTTCAACACTTGACATTCTAATGTCAAGTATAAACCCAAACATTTTAGATATAAAAGGTCCGGTCAATTCTTTTTTTACCGGCTGCAGTGAAAGGCTTCTTCCCACCTTTTTAGTGGTTCTAGTGGAATGACCTTATTTTTGAATAATTTTCTCTTTCAAGGCACAAATCACAGAATTGCAGATGGCCGTGGAATGAAATTATCCCAAGTCGTTACTGTTATATTTGAATTAGGCTCTTCACAACAATACGCTTTTTTTTTTTTTTTACAAAATCATTAACTACACAGCTTGGGTAGATTAACACAATTTTTTTAAATTTTATTTTGTGTGGTTATGTGGCTGTAATGTATTGGTCCATAGAACACCTGAATATCATTGGCCAAATCACCAAATCAACCAACTGCAGTCAGCTTGCCCAGACCCAGTTTCTTCAAGCACATCACTGAAGATGAAGTTGAATAAAAATAACCCGTGTTGAGGTAGCACTTCAAAAAAAACCTAACAGGAAAAAAGCAGAAGGTGAATCACTTTCTGACAGTCCATTTTTACTGTCAATGTACAGTAGATGCTTAGCAGAGTTCTCTCCAAATCAGTCAAATATAACCGTTACATAATCAGTTTGATTTACCAACCCTGGCCCACGGTTTGCAGGACGCTAGCTAAAATTGCCAAGGCCAACTGTTCAGAAAACACATCGGTGGCCGGTCCTGTATTACCAGTCACTGAAGCTCAAGTGAAGCATCTGAACGCGAAAGGAACGTCTGTCGCGTAAAGCTTTCACGCTTTTTTAAAAAGATATTGATGAGACAATAACAGCTAGAAACAACATAACCCCTTTGCGTCCAACAAGCAATGGAGGGAACTGCTTCACGGGTGTTCATCAAAATCCCTGTGTAATGAGTGAAGTGGAAGCAAGCCGCAGTCCAACAGAGAGTAACGGTCGCTGTTTTCCGCAGTCTCTCGCTCCTGTGATAAATGTTAAAGCGGAAACGTGTCAGCTAATATAATCACGTGAAGTCACATTTATTTAACGTCCCGGCTATTTTCTGGCACCAAACTGTAGCTGCATTGTAGGCTACTCAGTACACACCGTGTGTGTGATTAAAGTTCCTGTGCATGAAATGGCATTCGATCTTTGTTTCTGTAATGTACATACTTCAATTTAATAAATGATACAAGGGACATTTGTGGAGGCTGTATTAGTGAGGCTCAGTCCTCCAGTTTATTTATGTTCTCATCAATAACGTTCTTAGTCAAACGCCGGCTAGCAGCGTACCAGTTCTGAATGTACCGTTGCTGATTGTGATTAGGCTTTAAATCCTTGATAAGGGGGGTCGACTGTGTTCCGCCCTGCGACTGAGAACGCTTATGGTCAAAAAGAGCTCTTCTGGCCTGGCATGAGTAAAATCCAGAAGAGGTATTTTTACTTTTTGTAGTCCATGTTCCATATTTGGGGGTGGTTCCAGGTTTTGCAGCTAACTCAATAATCTGGGCCCTGTTTCATGAATTTAGCTGGATAAGTGCACTAAGGAATCCTCCCAAATCTGGACTGGAGTGAAAAGAACTGTTCCAGGCTTTACTCAGCTAACTCAGTAATCCTGCTTCATGAAATACCTCCCCTGCTTTGTGATACAGGGCCCTGGTTTGGTAAATGCTGTTAGCCAGGTCTGGCACTCCTTCTCAGGTGTATACACTCATATTCTTCTATACCAAACCAGTCCGAATAAGACCATATTCTCAACAATAATAATAATCATAATAATAATAACAATAATAATAATATTTTAAAGGTTTTAGCTTCACAGTCTAATACCTAAGACATCCTGTTGCTTCTGCTCTCAGCTGTACCCACACTCTGCATGCCAATTTCTGGGAGACACTAAACCATTTCCATGGAAACGCCGCTTTTGATTCAGCTATCAAAGGAGGGAACGTAGCCTTGATTGCTAATTGAATCCGAGAAGCAAACGCAGAAACCCTTTAATCCAATCAAACCGATAACATACACCCTTGTATGCACAACATACATATAAATGAAAGCCTAGCTGTGGAACACTTGGTGGGTAATGAATGATTAATGTGAATGTTTTTTTTTTTCTCACTCTCCCTCTCCATTCAATCAAACTGAATTGGGTGGGGGGGGGGGGGTACATGCAAAGGGAAGATATTAATGCATGACTGTTTTGACAGATCACCGGGTTGAAGGGAATGATTTTAATGAATATTTATCACAACATGATTCCTGAAAGATGAACTTTTTACGATGAAGCAGATTTTTTTTCCCCGCCGCAATTGAATGAACTTTTTCCGGAACTACGGTGACGCTCCCGGTCTATTTCCCCATCAGCGGCGCCGCGGTTTTCGGCAAAAATAGAAGCGGGATCGCGCGGCCCCGTGCGGCGCCGCTTGTTCTTAATCACGCCTGTTAGTCGGTACGTGATTTTCGAGTCATTTCGCATTCAAACATTCAACGGGTTCCAGGAACCGAATATTCGAGTAATGGAACACTCATTTCCCGCAATCCTCGAGCACTTTATTGTGTTTATTTCTGAGCGAACGGCGAACGGAACTCGCTCACACATCCGTGCGGGAAATGTGAAAATACAATCATCCGCTGGTTTATGCAAAGTCCCTGCCCCCCAAAGCGCTCCATAAATGTTATGAGAGAAGTGACAACTGATTTTCTTCTGTCAGCCAACACAGCTGTTAGGAATACTGGTCAGATAGTTGTTTAATGCAGTCACTTATAATGCCATGCGGAACAATAAATAATTCAAGAAGACTCATCTTGACTCAAAACAAACAAAGGAGTTTCCTGTAATTCTCTTGATTTTTGGATGGAATCGATGAATTATCTCACAGCGAAATAACCAAAGAGTGAAATAGTTGGTCTACAGTTGGTTGTAAAAAGTTGTGTAAGTCGCTCTGGATCGCTCTGGATAAGAGCGCCTGCTAAATGCTGTATTGTAATCCGATGCTGTGCTAGAGATTTATTTTATTTATTTTTTTTTTTTTTACTTTAACTTTTTGACCAAAAAACTTCACACCCAGTCTTGATGAGAACAAAATGATGTTATTGTTGACAGTTGATGAATTATGGAGTATGAACTATCCGCACTGACGCAACAGATGAGTTCTGCACTGAGACACGGAATGAATAACTGCCTTATTTTAATGACATTACCTGTATATCAGAACGGTCACGGATCATTGAATGAGTCCTAACTGTTCGCCATTTTATAATTTCGTGATAAATCTCGCAGGAAAAAAATCAGATAAAACACGGTGGGAGCGGAGCTCTTATAACAAATATTTATCACCGTAGTTGTGTTTCTGTGACAAGTATGAAATTGTCCATTTATAAATGACTCTATCTGAGATAGAAATTGTACTAAATTATCCTGAAGAAAAAAAAAAATCATTAAGGCAAATGGTTCTGTTAATGATTTTTCAATGCACGAAGAGGGTGAAAGTGAAAGTAGATATTGATATTCAAAATGAACTTGGATTCAGACTGTAGAAATATGAATATATCACATGACTTACGCGCAGTCCTGCAAATTCAGCGTATGAGGTCAATGTCTCCACGGTTCTGTAACTATGGAAGAAAATGAACACCTTTATCAAATCAAATTGTGTGTGTATGTGTGGGTGTGTGGTTGTAGGCTGAATAGAGCTAGGAAACTTTATTTATTTAAAAAAAAACTTTATTTTCTTTTTTTGTTACAGAGCTTTGAAAGACACAGAAAGAGAGTTATGAGTTTTTAGGCTAAACGTGCATTATCTCATGTCTGTGCATGTTTCTTTTTTGTGGGGGGGAGGGGGGGGTGGGTGAGGGTGCGCTGGCTGAGGCCTTTTCCGTGAGCCCATTTCCTCCAGACGCCGGGGTGAATAACAGGAAGCTGTGACCCGCAGGAGGGACGCGCATCGGCAGGCAGAGGAAATTGAAAGACGTGGCGCCCGTCGCCTCGGAAACGTGGTGCCCCATATCTTGCCCTGGTTTGTTTACACCCTGCCCCCCCCCCCCCAATTCATCACACGGCAACGGCAGACGTTCATACGCCGTAGGGGACAAAATGAGGACGCGCTCTCCTACTCTGCTACAAGAGATTTTCAGATGTGGGCGGGGCCAGCGGTAGCGACAGGTGGACGTAGCAAACGAGAGGGAGTTTAAAACGAAAACTGCTCCATTGAGTTACATCTTCTATCGATCGATATCGTTTGCCTTGCACATATTTAGAAATCTTTGATGTGAAGGAATATGGATGCATATAACTGTACGTATTATAGTAGCAAAAAAAACTAGCTAGCCAGGGCAATGTATTCGCTATCCGTGTGTACATGCAAGATATGCATGTATGTACACTTGTTATTATGAATGCAGAATTATGTGTGTGTGTGTGTGTGTGTGTGTGTGCGCGCCCTTGCACAAAGTCAGCGAGCAGCACACCTGCTGACGACAGGAAAAATAATCATCTCATTTATCGTTCTGCTTTGCTTGATTTTTATTTTTTATTTTTTCCCCAACTCCGGATGAGGGACCAGACCGGATCAATTACATTTCAATTACAGAAGGAGGTCAAGCAAGAGGCGGGAAACGTGTTATTGACCATCTGCGCTCTCTTGGTGCAAGAACCCCCCTGTGTCTTTGGTTGGATGTCTCGTAAAGTCTCACTGTCTCGCTTTATGGTGGAATGGCACACAGGTGCATTGTGGGAAGGAGAAATGACAGTCCGTGTCAATGTCATGTGTTCTTTGAACAAATATAAAGCAAAATAAAGGAGTAAATTTGTTTAATAAAGCCTCAGTCTCATGACAGACGTTTTTGAAGATGAACATGGGTTGTCATTGAACCCACAGTCAATTGTAGGATGAAAAAATATGACTGGTGTGGGTTTAGTAAGGCTTAGACCCACTGATATCCCAAACAGAGGTTTATAGTGCTAAAGACCCAAGTCCTTTGCACACTGAACTAAACAGTTTTGTACTGACTCCACACACACAGACACACACGCAAACATACACACACAGAGTCAGCTCTCTACAGACCTGACACCAGCTCATCACTATTATCACAGAACTCAAGGTCCGCAGATTCTTTTTTTTTTTTTTTATATAAAAGTCTTGCATTTGATTGGTTGGTGGCAGATAAGTAACAAGCATTCGTACATTCCTTCCCCTCTTTGACTAACACACAATGTTCCAGCCGCTGGTTCCGGTCGCCCCCGGCGACTCGGCGCGCTGAGTCGACGCTCGCGGCCTCCGCGGAGCCTCGCGTAACTACGGCGTTTCGCGCTCGCGGAGTTCAGCCCACCTCGCCCCGCCGCTCGTCCCCCCCGCCGCCTCTCGTCTCCTCTCCCCCCGGGTCGCCGCGCGGGGGTCGGGGGAAGCGAAAAGCCTGCCTTTTGTTGCGCGAAACGGCCTAAAGGGATGGCGGACGGAGGTCACGCATTCAATTCAGGCCTAAAAAAATAAAAAAATAAAAATTATAAAATCTCGCCCACTCCTCGCGGAAAAATATGAATCGCGGGACTGAGGATAAGAGGCGCCTTTTCACCTTGACGCAGAAGAAATGCATTCACTGAGCGCTGTTGATTATTAAAGACGCTTCTCAAGCACAAGACAGCGAGCGCCGCTGGCTTTAGCAAGGCCGCGTAGATGGGAAAATATGCAGAAGCCTAGTCGGCATGTCAACAAGCTATTATTTTCGCGGGTAGGTTTTAGCGCTAAGTGGTGTTTGCATCAATGCCGGCGGGGAACCTATTCACCCATTTACAAACCTGTGGTGGGGTTAACCCAGTTTCTATTCAGTCAGGTCAGGAAATGTATTTCAATTCAGTCCATAACAACAACAAAAATGCTTGATGCTCTATGAACTTCTATTAATTTAATTTCAAACCATTCACAGAATTGATTTTAATTTAGTGAAATGACCCCAATTTTGTCAAAAACAATGGTTATTCACACATAGCAACTCCATTAGTAACATCAATACCTAATATTTTAGTATGAAATAAAAGAACTGTAAAGGTCTTTCTTAATTTTATTCCATGCCCATTAATGAATATACATTGATAGACATGTACAAAATTATATATGTTGGCTAAATATATTGTGTGATGTATTGCTCTTTTTTCAGAAATGATCTTACTGCTTACCCTACAGTTCATTAATTTGAACTAAATTGCAGTATTGACGGTACTCTTTTTGCCGTGTTTTCTAAAGTAGCTTTGAAAATTCATAATTACTGAATGAATTACTCAGAAATTGTACTCAAGATAGCTGAATATATTCAGAAAGGGTTCTTTTGAAGGACTGGATTTAATGATTCCATCGACGGACTTACGCTCAATACTCACGTGTCGACAAGGCGTCGAGCTGTCTAATCGCTGATGTTTTGCTTCAAATCACATTATCACAGGAACCGAAGTTCCGTTATGTCACAGCGACGCTCGCCATTTTGAATGTTGTCCCGCTGCTCTATTAATACCTGATCATGTGTCCTGTTCACGCGTCATCTTCATTTACATATGAACCTCTATTTGGGTGTACATGAAAAAAAAACACGGGATTCCTGTGCGTTTGCACACGGCTTTTGTAAAAACGGTTCAATGTCCCGCAGTTTGTGGGGTTTCATCAGAAGAGCGAGACATTGACTGCGTTTGAGATTTTGTACAGAGAGACGGGCCTTTTGTGGGGGGGGTTAGGGTTAGAGTTAGAACTGAATTTCAATCCTTAGGGTTAAATTGAAAATATTTTCAAATCATTGGAATATACTGTGCAATGTGCTCTAATACTATGCAATGTGCTCTAATTTACCAGGCACGCAAGAGGGAATGGACGAGCATTATGCTCATGAAACGCAAAACACAATTTCATTTCACTTTAATCATGATTATTGTCATCTCATTATCATTATGGCAAGTTTAATTTGTATAACACTTTTGTGCATAGCCTCAGATGGAGAGGGTTTTAGGAATACATGGCAATAGCATTAATATTCAAAAAACTGATTTTTACAGTCATAAAGTCGAGTGGTAGTGTTTCACTAATTTAAATTTATCACTGGAGAGGCAGGGGTCAAATGCTTCATAACACCGACACTTCAATCAACACAATTGCTTCGACTGTGTCATTGCTTCGGAAAGCTTCGCTCTGCCCATCACTCATTCCAACTAGGAATTTTCATTTGGTAAAAATGGCCTTGTAGCCATTGTTTTTTTTTCTTTTCTTTTTTCTTTTTTTTAGCTACAATGCCAATCATGGTTGAGCATCCCCAATCCGCCAAGACAGGTGCACGGTTTCATGATGTGACCCATTCCCTTTTGCTGAGGAGAGGAGAAAAGAAGGGAAAGATTTAATCCCGTCTTTTTTACGGACCCAATATTTCCTTGGAATGTGTTCAAATGTGTTCATTTCACATCAGCTCGGGGATAACCGGCAATGAATTCTGGGTAAATACGATCTCGGCTTCCCTATTCGTCTCTCAATACGGCCAGAAATGCATTTGCTCCCAGGCACCGCATCAATTTCGACTTGGCCCTGCATTTAAACCCACCTCAATGTGTGCACCTTAAAAACGGAATATTGTGCAGTCCGCGAAACTTCCCCAACTACTTTTAATCAACTTTCAAAACCTTTTGTGAATTAAATAATCGTTTAAATTACACCATACCCAGGGTAAAGAGTTGATTATCTTTATTGCAGCATTCACACTCTTTGTAACTTTATTTAGATGAATGCTATTTTTTTTTTCCACGGTGTCATTTAGAGCGATGGCTGTCATTCCTACAGTCACCTTATACTGTACACCGGTGCTGATTAGCCCCTGCCAGTGAATCACTACTACAGTACGATAAGTGCCATTTGAATGACAGATCTGATCGTTATCCTGAAGGTTATTTGGCACTTTGAAGGCCGGACTTCAATATAAAGTGCATTACCAGGGCGAGGGGAACGCTATGGGAGTTGGCTACAGCGCAAAATATATGCCTGTCCGTTCCCTTCTTGACAACCGCAGGTGACCTCCAGATTGGGCTAATGGCACGGACGTTTCTGGAAGACGGCATCCTGTGCCCGATGACCGGCCTTCGTTAACAACAGTGATTAGCCGCACCTCAGATGCGACCCCTCCCCCCTCACCCCCCCCCCCCCTGTGGAGCAGGCCCCGGAAGAGAGAAATAACAGTTCAAAAGCTCTTTTCATCCAGCCCATCTTTCCTTACTGGTCATTGTGCCTTGGTTCGTCTGTCGCCATCTTTGATTTATTTCTACATATTTCCTCCACTTTGAAGTATTATGTACTTTAAAAAAATAATAATAATAATGAAGTGTGTGTGTGTTAAGCGTGTTTTAAAATATCATTGCGTGTTGGCGTGGGAATATCACAAATGAGGAAAACGAAAACAAAGCCTAAGAATGGTTTAAAAAACAGATGCCTTAGTTGGTAATAGACTGGATTCTCTGGAAAGCATGTATCACTTCAAGGAAAAAAAGCAAAGTCCCAGAAGATCATTAGTGTCTCAAGCCACCTGGTGTATGACTACCTAAAGTGATACAAAAGCTCCTCTAGTGTCAGGTACATCTCTTAGCGTTCGACTGAAAGACTTAATTTCCACTATTGGCAGTATGGTTCCTTAACGTGGAACCGTATGGTATATGTCACTGTAGGGTCTGGGTCCTTTCTTTGTGCCCAGTTATACGAGTACGGTCTCTATCAGAACTGTACACTGGACCCAGTCTTTGATACCGACAGGAGCTTTTGGTTATTTCCTTGCTTGAATTTTGTTTTTTTTGTACTTGTGTATTTCAGCCTAGGATAAATTAAACACAATTACATAATCATACATTGCTGTTGACCAAGAGGTCACAGTATTCCTCAGGCAAAATTTCTTACGTGAAACAACATATTATATTTAGCAGTTTTTTTCAACTTTTTTTTTTCTTAATTTTACAGAAAGCCACATCAACAATACCATAATAGATCTTTTTAAAAAAGACTCAAATAAGGTGTAATGCTAGGTAATTTAAACAAACGTTTATTCACCTCTGAGAGAAGGTTGGATATTATTCCCGCTGATTACAGGCCTTGTATACAAGTTAATAAAATTGGATAAATTGGCTATAGGTTACACTGGAGAGTTGATTACTGTTGGAAGTAACAAGAGAAGGGGCAGTGGGCGGGGGGGGGGGGGGGGGGGGGTGGATTAAACAGTTGCTTGTTCTTGCACACACAAGAAATATACAGTTATGAAAAAAAGACAATTCAAAAAAGAAAACTAGATACATCTAATGTAAAGCTGGACAAAGTGACTGAAATTATTTAAAGAACATGTCCTGTGGAAACACATGACTGGAACATGTTCTCTGGGCAGAGGAAGGCTCTTCTAGAACATGGGTGACTGTGTTGTAGGCAAGGGGTGGAGGAGGGTTATTTACTGTAGACACCAGACCTGGGTCAAATACGTCTTTGTTTTGGATTCAAATACTTTTCTGTGCTCTATTGATCTTGCCTGGTGTAATCGAGCCTGCCAATATGACCAGAAGGCGGGGTTTGCACTTTTTGAGAGTATTTCATTGGTTCCAATACACCAGACAAGATCAGTAAAGCGTAGACACGTATTTGAATCCAAAACAAATAGTATTTGACCCAGGTCTAGTAGACACTAAGAATGAGTGAGGCTCACTCACTCAGACACAAAGCACAATCACGGGAAAGGACTCAGTAAACAAGCCAGATGGAACGACGCAGAACCAAGTGCTTTGAGGCGCCGCGCTTCACCAGGGCATCATCTAGAAAACGTACAGTACAAGGCCGTGGCGGATCTCCCTGATTTATGACCGTTTGCTGGCTAGGAGGAGAACTTCATAATGAGCTTCCGTAATACTTAATGTGAATTTATGGCAGCTAATGCACATCGCTAATGTATATCTACGATAGCACCTGCTGTAAAAAAAAAAAAAAAGAGCTCATATCACGGTAGACATAAATCAAACGTGCGAGGTGACTTTTTTTTCTTTTTTTTTTCCACCCGGAAACTATAATGAAGCTGTTAATGAAGATTAAAATGACTGAAGTGTTGAGAGAGCATACAGCCCTGTTTGAGATGGTATCAGTTGCTCCTTTGTGCCGAGATTTACATTTGATTAGCTTGTAATTTTCAATTAATGCAAATGCGGCAAGTGCAATCAGACTCATTACCATTTGCGAACACATTCCTCTTTGCCCGGTTTTCACTCAAGTAAGTGACATTTCTTCAGATATGATGTTCCTTTCTTTGAATTTCCTTTTTGGATGATGCTAGGTATAGCCGCGTAAAGATTTTGTTAGGTCAACGCAGCACTTATTGATTACATCATATTGGTGACATCATATGTCTGCATTCCTGGAGTAATACTGATGGTCACCACTACTGTACGTCACTCTGGATAGAAGGATAAACAATGTGGCAGAGGTATGGACTCATATTCATAAAGTATATCTGCAATACCATTGCATTGCAAGTCGCAGTGATCACCATCAATGAAATGATAAAGCTATATAAAAGGCACTTTATCAATAATAATACAAAGGGAAATTGAGTTTGGTAATATAAATCATGGTCTTATGTTTGACTGAAGTTGTTTTAATTTGAACTCATATAACTGAAATTAAAACAAAGCATTAACGACCTGCAGCAGTCCATCAGTGTGTCAGCCATTGTGTTAGCACAGCTGAGAATAGTCGCTGTACAGCGAAGATGAAGGAGTAGGCGATGGAGAAGAATAAAGAGGGTAGGCTGGCGGGGTTGTGATTGGCACATATTATTTAAAAAATGAGAATGTCTAAGTGGGTCTTTTCCTAAAGGCAACAACGTTTAAATACACACGCTAATTATACATTTGCTGGCGAAAATCAAATTGCCCTCAATTTATTTACCCGGAACGGGAATAGTCAATTTGGTCTGAACGCAACATTCAGAATGTGACAAAATACCGCACATTTATACATAAAACTGCATCAGTCACTACTATACAAAAAGACATTGTAGAGCTAGTGGCTGAAAGCCACTCAACATTGTTGAAGATCTGAATGTGACACAATGGTGTCATGCCAGTAGCTTTTATCTCCCCTGGTTAATATTGCAAAGAGCACAAAAGAATAGGTATCTTCTGAAAATACCAGCAAGCTAGTCTGCCTCGGCACCCCCCACAGCAGGAACCCCCAGTGTGTGTGTGTGTGTGTGTGTGTGCACGTGCGTGCGTGTGTGTGTGTGTGTGTGCGTGCGTGTATGTGTGCGCATGTGTGTGCCTATGTGTGGGTACATGTGTGTAGGTGTGTGTGCGAGTGCGTGCGTGCGTGCGCGTGCGCGCGCGTGTGTGTGTATGCATGAGCATATGTGTGTGTGTGCATGAGCATGCGTGCGTGTGCGTGCGTGTATCCGTGTGTATCTGTGTGTGTGCGTGCATGCATGCATGCATATTGTGTGTCGGCATGCGTATGTATTTGCGCTGGTGCTGGGGCCCCAGTGCCCATAAACGTCCCTCACGCACCCCTTTCCCTGGGGCTCCTCAGCGGTAATGGCCCTGTAATCACCAGCCCTGCAGATCTGACCCAGGTAATGACACAGCCCCGGAGTGGGCCTCTCTGGTGGGCGGTCCGGTGGACGGCAGGGAAAACGCAGCGGGGGGGCGGGGTGGTGGGGGGTGTTGGGGCTTCAAAAGGCCAGCGTGGCAGTCAGGCAGTCAGTGTGACGTCCGGGCGCGGCGGCACGTCCGCTAACCGGGGCCATAAAAGAAAAACACGGCTCTGACGACTTGGCGCTGTGAGTCAGCTTTAGCCTCTTCCAACGCAGCGGGGGTCGACCGCGCCAACGGTACAGCTCTAATTTTTTTAAACAAAAAGGGCTTTTGAAAAATTTGAGGGAATTAAGCCACAAGCTTCTGAAGGACGGCAGTTTTTTGGGTGTAACGGGACGTGCTATTTTAGCATTAGTGTTAAATTTGATTTGTTTCCGATATGCTTGTAGAGAGGTACCATGTCGCAGATCTGCTTTAACAAAACCAATATGTTTGGCATTTAAATTTTTATAGACTGCTATATAAAGTCAATAAATACCACCAGTAAATAACTAAGCTAAGCGTAGTCCCAAGCTAAGGTTAAAGATCTGTCTCAGGCTTCCCAGAAGTGATGTCATAACCACAGGAGCACTGAATGTGGACTACAGAGTCCTTCTTAGCGCAATTCCAAGCTGAACAACAAGGAATAACCAAGACACCAACAACAGGTTAAAAGTGAAACCAAACCCTTCTATTTTTGGCAGCCATATTTAAGGAGTCATGTGTCACAGAAAATAAAAGTCCACCCGATATTGTGATGGCGTGACGCCCAACACCCCAAGAAATCATTGTAAATATCATGTTTATATTTTCTTTATTCATTTTTAATGCAGTATTTCTGTCCCCAAACACCTGCATGACCAGGCGTTCACTCAGGGTTAGACTGTAAATATTTAGTGTTATGGGCAGTTAGGGCTCAGCGGGGACGGGTCAGTCCAGCGCTGCAGAGTAAATTTGAAGTGCCTTGTTGACAGTGAGCTGATCTGCGGATCGCGGGAGCCAATGACAATTAGTTTTCCGCAAGGCTCAAACGTTAAAGGCACACTTCACCTGGTAAATGTCTTCACTACTGGGAAGAATGATTGGTAGGATACTCCGATGCAAGGGTGTAACCTTTGTTTGAATATTGGGTTGGGGGGGGGGGGGGGTAATGCATTAACCCCAACAACTGCAACCCTGTAGGAGGGGTTCAGGGCCATTATTATTTTTCTCATCATCATTCTATAGTATTGGGGGTGGGGGGGGGGGTGTTATTTGGCCTGTTTTGTAATATTGAAGGGAGTGTAACCCCCCCTATCCCCCCATAAATGACAGCATTGTTCAGATGAGTGGAAATGTAGATGATGGCTGGAAATGTAGCATAATGACTAGAGAACTGGCCTTGTAAATCAAAGGCTGTGTTGGATTCCCAGCTGGGTTGCTGCTCTGAGCAAGGTACATAAGCTGAATTTCTTCACTAAAAAAGGGACTTAAGCAAAAAATTAATCTCAGTAAGAGCAAGAAGAGCATCTGCTAAATGCTGAAACCTAACACATTAGTCATTGGTTTTGCATTCATCATTTCTGCAATCATCATTTCTGAGGGCGAGTCAAGCAGATATTAATAGTTTGCTTGAATGTAATCGTATATCCGCTCAACGACAGCGGAAGAGAGAAAGGCGGGCGGTGGAACGCGCAGACATTTAAACTGCAGCTCACGGAACGTTCCGTGAAGTTCCGTCTGAGGGAGCGCTTCTCGAGAGTGACGCCAAGATGCTGTGATATCTGGGAGGAGGGGAACAGCTTTGGAGAAAAGCTGGCAGCGATTCCCAGGGTACCTCTGATGAGAGAGGGCCTGGAGAAGCCAGGAAACAAGCCTCAGGTGACTTGACAAGACGCGTATGACACGTACAGGAAGTGAACAAAAACAACAACAATACCTGGGTATACAGGGACAGTGAAATAAAAACAGTATGCAAATCAGAGAATGCCATACAGGTGTGGCTCATCAGGAATTAAGCTATTCATATCCCAGCATGCACAGGGTCATGTAAAAAACATGTCGGACAGGGTTGGCTGCCTTTGATTGTGACTGGCATAGCTACCACAGGAGATGTCTGTGAGGCTTTTTTTTTTCTTAAAAAAAAGAGGAACGATAGCAGGGTTCGTTCGGGGGGGAGACGCTTGATGTCGCGCGCACAAAGGCGATGTCAACGCGGAACTCTGCGGGACGGAAGCTGCGCGGCGAAGAGCGACGGGGGTTTGGAAGCTCGTGCTCCGGGACGGCGGAGCACGCGCTCGCGCTCGCGTTCGTTTGAAACGCTAAACAAAAACACAGCCCGAGCGGGCCGGCGAGCCGAACGCTAATTTCAAACCCGGGGCGAGAGAGCAGGCGGTTTAAACAAAAGCAGCTGGGGCCCGACGCCCTGTTACCGACCGTACGTTGGCGTTACTGTTTTATTTCCGTCCGCTACCTGTAGCAAGCGAAAAAGACTAGAGCGGCGGCAGCGGATCTTCTTCACGCCCGCAAGTTGTGTGGCCGTGGGATGCGGCCTACCGCGCCGAACGCTCGCGCGGAGGTTTAAAAAGGCTACGACCGAGGGAGAGGAGAGCGGGGACGACGCGCTGACGAGGGGAGAGGCCGGCGGCATTCTGGGAGTCCGGCCCGCGTCCCGCCTCCCGCTCCGCTCCTCGGTCGTACTCTGTCTCAGTGCAGCGAACGCACGAGCCAG
The DNA here is from genome assembly GCF_018555375.3 of Anguilla rostrata. Taxonomy (NCBI): domain Eukaryota; kingdom Metazoa; phylum Chordata; class Actinopteri; order Anguilliformes; family Anguillidae; genus Anguilla; species Anguilla rostrata. The sequence continues at coordinate 46,856,692 of NC_057941.1, read as the reverse complement.
CTGCTGCTGAAGCTCGTGCTCGCCTGGATGAGAGAGGGTCGAGGGGGGACGTCGGCGCGGAAACGAGAGGACTTGTGGCCGGGGTTAACTGACAGGAAGGGAGTCATAATCAATAGAGGGGAGGGCAGAACAAGACCACTGGGGGGAGGCGGGGGAAGACAGAGTATGATGGAAAGTGACTAACTGTGGACAGCCCAGGGAGAAGAAAGTGAGGTAGTAATACAGGAGTTTAAGGGGAGAGACAGGGGTCAGCATTGCAGTTTCTCTGACTATAAGGTGAAGCTCCCCGCCAGCCTTGTGTGTGTGTGTGTGTGTGCAAATGCGTGCATGCATGCGTGTGTGTGTGTGTGTGTGTCTGTCTGTCTCTCTGTGTGTATGTGTGTGTGTCTAGGTGTGTGTGTGTGCATGCATGTGCATGTGGGTGTGTGTGTGTGTGCATGCGTGTGTGTGTACGTGCGCTTGCGTGTGTGTGTGTATGTGTGTGCGTGTTTGGAAATCCAGATGATCGACTAATGCTACTCAGGAAAGCTGGAGTTCTCCTGGGGTACTTCTCCAGAGGAAGCCCTTCACTGAACAGTCACTACATAGGTGGGTAGAGCAGCTAATGGAAATGGAACTGGGCCTGTGACTCGGATGTTTCCGGTTCAATTCCCAGGAGGGCCACTGGCATTAAGGACTTTGAGTAGGCTACTTAACCTGATTCGCTTCAGTAAATATCAAACTTTATCAATTGATTGTACGCAAAAGAAAGCAAGCCGCTTCGTAAATTGCTCTGGAAAAGGAGGACTGTCAGCAAAATGCAAATCTAAGATGGGCCGGGGTGAGAGACAGAGAGCGAGAGAGAACAACAAATTGACATGAAATTCAAGAGAGGAGGGAAAGAACGGGAACAGAACGACTGCAGGAGGGGGGAGATAAGCAATTCAGAGGCACCATCCTGGCCAGCAGATTGAGTGGTGTGAGAATTCAGACTAGAGTACAGCAGGGAAATAGAAATTAGTATTCCAGTGGTTCCTTTATGCGTTTGCAGCTACTGACTGTGTTCCCCCTTTTTTTCCCTTTCAGTCAAGCCTTTTCTTATGCTCCAAATAGAAAGTTCATTACAAAAAATAAATTAATATTCCAAAATATTCCATTCATTGCAAGAGCTACTTCGATTGCAGTAATTCAACGTTAACTGTTGTCTCCTTGAGAAAAATACCCCGAAAAATACTTCCATTTGAGTTCGCGTCGCTAACTATTTGGTTTTATTTTTATTTTTTTTAACGCCCATAACCTCAGTGATGGCGTAATCTATTGAAGTTTCCAGTGGTTTTATGTTTTATCCAATTTGCCTCTAATCAAAGAAGATTATTTCAGGAGGGAAAAGTTATTCGGTCTCATTAAAGCCTCACAGCTTTGTTCACTGACGAGTCGTTTTCCTTGTCAGTTTTAATTGGCTGTGACATTTTGAAGAGGCGACTGATGGGTCAAAATGGATGCAGTGGAGTGCTGTCACTCCCAGCAGATATGTAAAAACAGTCTGCGTCTCCACCGCTACCCCAGCAGAGGGGGTAATTTTTGTTATTCTTACTACTTGGGTGTTCCTCTCATAATTTTGTTTTTGAAAATGGAGAACCGCTGCTTTGGATTTGGGAGAAGTTCATTATATCGGACACGCAGACAAGAGACAGCACAGATTGAATCAAAACCAACCACCCAACTTAAGAAAAAGAAATCAATTCAATCAAGAAGATCCATCTCTGGTTAATCTGGAGCCATGTTAAAATAAAGTGGCTTTTTCTCGAATGTAGAGTTGGCACACAAGCCCAGGCCTTGACGCAACCTGGAGCCCCAGACGCATCTCCCCACCCCTCTGAACTGCATATTAAATACATCTCTTCATTTGGGCTTTCTGCTTCACCTTAAATATCTCAACTGTAACATGCTCAGCCCATTTGATTATTTGCTGTGATAGATCCCTTATTACATTTCTGCTACATTCCATTAAAAAAAGAACACAAATACAATAGGCCTATTTCACAAGATGGCGACCAAAACCGGATGTAGGGATACTTTGTTTCCGATTACCGTTGCTACGGATGCAAGTCCATTTCTGACAGCGAAAAATTGAGCCTAAACAGCGACGTGTGTTCTCTCAGTCCCTGATAGCTCTGCCAAAGTTCACTGTCCGATGTTATCCGCATTGTCGAAGCATTGCCAGTGAACGTTAAGCGGTCTAAACTGGACAAGGGCTATAAATTATTTTTTGAGAAGTTTATATTCGGTTATGAAGGTAAGTATAACGTTAGCTCTGGTTCACAAGAAAGCTAAATAGCTAGCTTGCTAACCACATCAAGTTAGCCGATTAAAGAGATGTTGCACTTCGACATAACATAAATTCTTTTCCGGAGGCGACTCCATTGTGTTTTTGTAGCGTGAAGCAACATCTGCTGTCCGTTAACAGCGTCTCTGTTCCTCTCGGTTGTCCCGAAAATGAATGAATAGGGAGCCTGACAACTGTGAGGAAAAGCGATTCTGTTAACGTTGACGGTCAGCAGGGGAGGCAAATGCTATGTAAGTACAATGTGTTAGGCTCCACAAAATTACTTATGTTATTATACCGAAGTGAAATATCTCTGAACTAAGTTTTGTACTACTGTTACTATTTTGTGACATGTTGTTTGTGCTGTACTTGTTCTAATAAAGATTTATATTGCTTGTCAGATCGCCTGTGTAATGGTGTTCAGTTCACTACCGAGCTGTTTGTTTTCATCGCTGATAAAAACTACCCACACATTTTTACACTTTATTTTCATTGTTTAATTTTAAAAGTCTGGGTGTGGGACAAGGGCAAAACAGTGATATTGAAGCCTATAAGGCTGTTGAAAAGTAAGAAAAAATCATAATGGACACATGGTAAAAAGTTTCTAAGATGGTTTTATTGTTAATTTAACAAAGAGAGAGGGAATTGTACAAAATTATATGTATTTTTGAAAATATGACCAAAGGACATGAAAGTGCTTGTAGTCTAAGAACCACCCATATAAATTAAATTCCCGAATATATAAGTACAATTCTGAATATATAAATTCAATTTCTGAATATATAAATACAATTCGGAATATATAACTTCAATTCTGAATATATAAATTCAATTCTGGATATATAAGTACAATTCTTGAATATATAAATTCAATTTCCGAATATATAACTTCAATTCTGAATATATAAATTACAATTCTGAATATATAAATTCAATTCTGGATATATAAGTACAATTCCCGAATATATAAATTCAATTTCCGAATATATAACTTCAATTCTGAATATATAAATTCAATTCTGGATATATAAGTACAATTCTTGAATATATAAATTCAATTTCCGAATATATAACTTCAATTCTGAATATATAAATTACAATTCTGAATATATAAATTCAATTCTGGATATATAAGTACAATTCCCGAATATATAAATTCAATTTCCGAATATATAACTTCAATTCTGAATATATAAATTACAATTCCGAATATATATATAACTCGGTTTATAATCAGGCATATCACAAGACAGCCGTTTTTACTTTTTGAATAATTTCTTTTTTTTTCTTCATGGGCTACTAAGTGAGAAAAACAAGTTTAACATTAGCATCAGTAAAATTTGACAGTACAATCAAGGATAAGCAAACAAAAACGTTAAATAATTAAAATTTGAATGAGGCAATAATTCGGACTTCATTAAGGGGTCCTTATTTTCTTGGCATTAGGACCTTTCAAGTAGGGGCACCAAATTTCACAGGGAATGGCCCAAAGAGCTAGAGAAATAGAAAATAATCTCTTAACCGCGCTGCACGCTATTTCGCCGAGGCTCTCAACCAGGCGAACGTTTCCCTGCTCCTGTTTACAACCTGAGGCAATTCCCCAAACCGCGCAAAGAGTACAAAGTACAAATCAAAATCAAACAGGCCTAGTGATTGTAACAGTTCTAGTTTTTTCAATTTTCGTACCGCACTCTAGTCTGAGTTGGCCTGCTTGAGAACGGCTAAAAACACGAAAACAATTCATAACAGGTAAAGATGACTAGCGGCAGTGCGCCTGCCATGACAGTTCCACCAAACATAGGCCCTACCACTCTTTGAGAAACAAAAAAATAATAATTCATGTGTATGAATACTTTGCCCTTGGTTATATAATCAAGACAACATTGTCAAAAACGCGTTTGGAAACACTGTCATTGCTCATTTCAAACTGAATGAGGAAACGCATCTAGCTAGCTAACTTAGCCAAGCACCTCAAACACCGACATCGCGAGTTATTCAGAGTTTAAGCAGCTCATCTGTACTCTTTGCGCGGTTTGGAGAAGTGTCTCAGGTTGTAAACAGGAGCAGGGAAACGTTCGCCTGGTTGAGAGCCTCGGCGAAATAGCATGCAGACCTCGCTCTTCCTCCGTAGTTTGGTGTGCGCTGGAACTTGGAATGTCATAAAATCAGTTAGCGAGCTATATGTTATGTTATGATTAGCAAATTACGTTTTAGCCAGCTAGCTTGTTAGCAAGCACATCTTTGGATATTCAATGTTGAAACTGCAGATGCACGTTTATTTTAGTTGTTAATTGTAATTACAAAATGTATTGAGGGATATCGCGACAAGCCTACTTAAGATATATCAGCTGATTTAAAAATGTGTGGGTAGTTTTTATCAGCGATGAAAACAAACAGCTCGGTAGTGAACTGAACACCATTACACAGGCGATCTGACAAGCAATATAAATCTTTATTAGAACAAGTACAGAACAAACAACATGTCACAAAATAGTAACGGTAGTACAAAACTTAATTCAGAGATATTTCACTTCGGTATAATAACATAAGTAATTTTGTGGAGCCTAACATTGTACTTACATAGCATTTGCCTCCCCTGCTGACCGTCAATGTTAACAGAATCGCTTTTCCTCACAGTTGTCAGGCTCCCTATTCATTCATTTTCGGGACAACCGAGAGGAACAGACGCTGTTAACGGACAGCAGATGTTGCTTAACGCTACGAAAACACAATGGAGTCGCCTCCAGAAAAGAATTTATGATGTCGAAGTGCAACATCTCTTTAATCGGCTAACTTGATGTGGTTAACAAGCTAGCTATTTAGCTTTCTTGTGAACCAGAGCTAACGTTATACTTACCTTCATAACCGAATATAAACTTATCAAAAAATAATTTATAGCCCTTGTCCAGTTTAGACCGATTAACGTTCACTGGCAATGCTTCGACAATGCGGATAACATCGGACAGTGAACTTTGGCAGAGCTATCAGGGACTGTGAGAGCACACGTCGCTGTTTAGGCTCAATTTTTCGCTGTCAGAAATGGACTTGCGTCCGTAGCAACGGTAACCGGAAACAAAGTATCCCTACATCCGGTTTTGGTCGAATATCTTGTGAAATAGGCCTATTATCAGTCAATATTCTTTAAATTATTAAATTAAGATATGACTTTCTTCTCATAAGATTCATATCTCACACTGAAGATATCTTCTTTTTTCATTTTAACAGCCCAATATGAACATTAAGCCTTTGTAAATGAATGGGATGAGTACCCATGCACACACCCCACCCTACAGCCAAATGTACAGCATTACTGCATGCCAGATTGTGTGATTACCTTTCATTACTTTCTGTATAAACATTAAAAAAATGAAGTCCTTTGAATCAAACTTATTTTTAAGAATGAATGCGAAAGCAAGGGGGAGCACAGGAGGCTGGGATCACCGGTTGGCCCGTCGGACTGACGAACATGGGGAGGAGGAGGAGCCGGAAGCAGGAAGTGAGTCCAGCGGCGCACGGCCGGAATCATCTCCGCGGCGACCAGGAGCGCCCCCGTCGCCGTGGCTCGCTGATTAACCGCGTTAAAGTAGGCGAGGCGGCCGTTGCCCCCCCCCCCCGCCGAAGCTGGAAGGCAAGATAACGCAGCTTGGCGCGCAGGTACGCGGCCGTTTGGTGACATCAAAGCTCCCCAGCGGCGCGTCGTCCCCACGGCGCTCAGTCATCCGCCGGATGACATCACGGAGCAGGTGCTCGGCTAAAAAAAAATATATATAAATTCCGCTCCTCCAGAACGCCGATTATTGTTTTCCAGCCGAAGCCGGGCAGACCTTCATTGATGTCTTTATTTGAGCGCTTGGCGAGCCCGCCGGATGTAGCGCACTGAAACATCTGTCCCGCTAGTCGGCCCAGCTGAGCGCCCTTCGGTTATGTGGTTTCGACAATATGTGTGCTTCGATGAGGTCGGTGCATCTTGACGTCTGATCTATTTCGCTGTGTGCGGTTAGCATTTTCTCTTTTTCTCATTTACATTTCTACCTTGACACATATGTTACCATAAAGAAATCTATAGCCCACAGCGATTGTATAATTTAGCACTGGTGCCCCTAAAAATTTTAAATAAATAAATCATTTACTGAGCTTAAAAATATTATTGTTTTGTTTTCCCATTTCCTGAAATTAGCAGCATTTTATACACGCAGATCTCAATATTACTCCTGTGAAAATATTTTGCTTTCATTTATGCCAACTTCTCTGAAACAGTGAGATTCTTTGAGTTGGAGAAGAAGAGGAGGAGAAAGAAGAAGAAGAAGAAGAAGAATGTTGCGGCAATAATTCTGCTTCCTTAAGTGTTTCTGAAGTGTTGGCCTCAGTGTTAACAATAATTGGCAGTTGAAATAATTGTTTTGGGATTTATAACAATTAATTGAAAAAGAGATTGACCTGCTAATTGCCTGTACTCTGTTAATCTGTACTGCCTCTTAAAGAGACACTGTTTAATAAAAAGATTCCTCCTGATATTGTTACTCACACAAATGTATACAAATTGTATGTATGATCTTTGTGTTTTACTTTTAAGGATGATTGTTTGCTATTTTCATCATCATTCCTCTTGGGATAGCCACTTAATATCACTTTGGATATGCACGGATAAAAATAAGAAAAAAAAATATTCAGCTATATGTATAAAATATGGGCAGCAGAGTACAGAGTAGTAATTAATAAACAGAAGGAACAGTCGCTAGTTCAGTTACTAGATGGGAACATTGTTCCTGTGTTCATAACCAAGATGCTTCAAATTGTCCATTACATTTACATTACATTACAGGCATCCACTGTAGGCTACATTGAATATTGCTGAATTAGCCCTAATATGTATACAATGCATGGGGGTTTTGACAAGCACTTATGGTTCTGTGTGTTTCAGTAAATGTATATTGTAATATTGTATTTACATTAATATTTTTAAAATGTAACTCGGTTGAACATGTCAAACCTGCACACGGCCTACCTGAAAAAATAAATGCAGAACCCCACTGAGCCCCAGTTCTAATAAAGTATGAAGCGATAAGCATTCAAATCTCTGCTCCGGGAGAGTGCAATTGATTTTATCTGTTGTGAAGATAATTAAGCCATTACAATGCTCCTGTGCACAAGGGTGAAGCACAAAGATTACTACATTACAAGGTGAACAAAATTATCTTAAAAGCAAAACTTCAAAGGGCAACTATTAGAGAACTGAAATTACACTTGGCAAAGAGGTGATGTCAGTGCTGTAATGGCTCTCAATTGAGCAAAAGGGTGATGTCAATAAGGCTGAGCTCAGAACTTGACCATTGCCTTATTAAAAGGCCTAAAATGGTATTCTATGTGGATCTATCTGATTTTAGCAGTTATGCAACTCATTAATTAATTCATACGTACATACACTACCAACAGCATGCCAACACTGCTTCTCAATAGCAGACCTACGAGCAGTTTCCCCGCTCTTTTCCATACTCATGATATGGAAGCATTTGTACATATCAAAGCCATAGTACGTTTAGGCACATTTACCACCACCTTCACCCCCCCCCCGGCCCAAATAAAAACAATTGTTTATACTTCACACTGAATTAGACCCCAAAGCCCACTCGCACTGATGATGATGGCCTTTATATCCAATATACCCAACAGTTTACAGGCCATTATAAACCAGGGTTATAGAGAAAAGTCCTGGATATAGTAGTCTTATTAAAAGCTCCTACCTTGGTGATCTCTTGCTGTTATAATATCCATTTACTAGAACATGCTTTATTAGTAGTAATGCTAAGGTGTCTATATGTTATTTGCCAGTTTAATGCCTCTAAACTAATAGCACATAATACTGCAGATTCAGACAGGTTTTACTACATTTCCCAGAGGGACTGTGCTCATCACCCATCGGTCAACAATAGAACGCTGTCCAATGACCGCAAGCCACATTCCCAGGCCCCTGGCCAGTTGATATTCTGCGCTGAGGCTGAGAGAAAATCCTGCCGGTTGAAACTCTCCCTCCCTGGATGGCGATATCACCACGACAACATGAGTATGATTCTGTCTGAACTTCCAGGAGGATCACTGCGCTGAATGCTAGCTAAGCTAAGCGACTAATCCAGTGATCCGATGCTAGTCCACAACCCAGTATATATATATACATTGATCTAATTAATCAATGTTTTTTTCCCCCTCAATAGAAAGGTCTGCTGATGTCTCAACAGGTAAGTTCTCTTCCCCATTTCACTTGAGCCAGGTACCAGCTCCTTTCTTTACTTAACCGCTCTACATCGTTGAGTAACACCAACGTGTGTTTCATGCAAAGAGATTGATTCTTCTTCAAAAGATGCTGACTTTGGGTCCCGAAGAAGAATGAGTTTTGGCTGACAGATTCCTCATCCTTTTAAAACTGAAACTGTCGTGCAATCTGTCTTGCCATTACATCATATTTCAAATCAGCAGCAAGTACTTCTGTAAGATTTATTGCCCAGGTTGGCTTAAAGGTTGGCTTCACCAAGTGGCTGCCACTGTTAAAATTGTGTTCAATTAACTATCGGTTCCTGTTAATAAGAGTACCATGGAACCTCTATATAAAATTGGAACAATAGTATTATGGCTTTTTTGACATGATATTATAGCATTTCAAACATGACCGAACAGCTGTTTTCGGTTAATTACAGTAAATGAACTGCTTGCTGATAAAAAAATAAGCAAAGCCCTCTTTCCAGCAGATATGTCGGGTGAATTTACAACGCTGCTAATATTTGGAAACGGCGCTACTGTTCGAGGCCAGGAATTGAGTGCGATCGTAAAGGTAATTAAAAAGCAAATGGCGGGATAATTATGTTTTAATGGACTGGAGGAGTCCTGCAACATGTTTGTATTTCTGAGATGCATTCTGGTTTTAATTATTTTCCTAGAGGACATAAAGCCATTACATGAAATTGCTTAATTGTCTCTTGATTGCTTTTCTATTTGCCCTCCTTGTCTCCGAATTTTAGCCATGAAAAGAAGCCGCCTAATTGAAACATGAATCTTCTGGAGCGTGGAGTTCCATCCTCCTTTATGTTAACCCACCATATAATTCAAACATAAATGAGAAGCGGGTTATTTGTTTGCTCGAAACTGCGCGAACAACGACTCTCTTTAATTCGAAAAAAAGAACAATGTATTTAGTCTCAAGGTGTATTGTCATTCCTTATTGCCAGCCATGTTCCTAATTATTTCCTCCCTTCAATGCCTTCCAGCAGACTGAAAATCTCCAGTCGGCAGTACTCAGCCACTCCAGACTGCAATCTTTCACAACCTTTCTAGAGCCGTGTTAAAATATATAAATCAGAAACCTCTCATATCATTTTATTAGTCTCGGACAAGCCGGTTGTAAACAGACCTCGTAACTACCTTGCTTTTGTGCGGTTGCTGGATAACAGTCGCCTGTCGAAGTGAAGGATCATGGGCCACGGTGGCACTGGAGGGGTGCCCAAAGTACTCTCTAGGCTTTTGTTGCTGTTTCGGCGTGAATTTTTCCCAGAAATACATTCTGACAAGGAGCAACAGTCTTCATATTTAAAAATTTCACATATGCTGAGCTCTGGCGATATTTCGTGTGGAAAATTATACTTATACACCACTTATTAGATGTGAAATGCTTTCTACGTGATATTAAGAGGTGAGCATTTAATGTGAAATTTTTTTTTCCTCACCACGCATTAGATGTGTTTCTGCATGATATGAAAGGTGATATGAACATTTGCCAAAGCTAAATTAAAGTTATTTCAATCAACTTCAGATTTAACCTTGTATATATGCCTCAGCCCACTGTACAGAGAGTGGGGTAACAATCATGACCCAGTAACTAGTCTACTAGGACTTCAAGTATATATTTAAATTAATGTACACGCTTGTTGACACTACTGTGTAGCAAAAGGATCTTGTAGAAGTGCTGTACAATAATCACAATAGATCGCTGCTGTTGAAATCATTGCAGTTCAAAGTCATCTTAGAAGTTCAGACCATTGACGGACAGATGAGTAAAGGTACTGTACAGTTGCTACTTACTCTGACATTAAAAATAATAATAATAATAATAATAATAATAATAATAATGGCCAGATAGTTCTCAATGTTTCCTCTGAAAGTTCCCCCTCTTCCCATTCAACTCCAAGTAAATCTTACAGGTATTCACTGCAAAATCAAAAAAAAAGGAACATTTGCAAGTTGTTCAATTTTAGTCAAGATTTAAATCTGTACTCAGTTGCCTGAAAAAGTACCATAAAGCCAAAACGCAGACAGCAGCCATTTACTCCACTGCAGTTCACCAGTAACACTTGATAAAAGGTTATAGTATAAGTATAGTATAAGTCCAGTCCAATACAATTTTGGGCTTTGACAGAACAGAATACGTAATTAAGATGGTTATTTCTAATGAAAATAAAAGAATAGAACACAGCCTTAGTTCATGGCAGAGTGGAGAGTGAAGAACAAAGAACACTTAACTGTTATAGACCTTTATGAAGCCCATTATCTTTTTAAAGCATGCTACCCAGATTTCTTTTTAGAAGATTGATTCATTTTCATTCCCAGGGTCTAAACTTATTCATTACTAAAAGCGTCTGGGACCAATGCAGCCTGCCTACGAGGACAATAATATTTATTGGGCTTGCAGAGTATTAACAATGGTTTTAATACGTTTCTTCGTGGGAGGCTTGTTTTCCATAAAGATGGATTGGAAGGGCTTTATGTTGAACATTCTGATATCAGTTCTCTTGTGACCATGAAGAGTGATCTTTTGGAAACGAAGTAAAAGAAGTTCGTGCTCATTTACGGGAATAATAACCATTCAAACCAGCTGAGTTTCAAGGGAAAAGCGTCGGACGTATAAGCGATCTTAGCAATCAAATGGAGTAAAATGTATGAACCTGGGGTTCATGCATTTTAATAGATTCATACTTATACATTTTACATACATGTAATACATTCATTTATACATTCAATACATGTACATATATTAGAATTATTGATACACTTAAGAGTGTTCTCGGGAGTATCAGCCAGAACATTCTGCCTGTTTGATCTTCCTAATGGGTAAATACTATCCAAGGTCCTTCATAGCAATTTGCAGGGCATGGTAGAGGATATAAAATTAATAACGTCAATGTACTGCTGCTTATAATGTAGTGTTGGCCCACCGCCATTTTGGATGACGTTTACTGCTCTTGTCGTAGCGTGAAATATAGGCAGATAGTGCTTAGTATGTGTGAGTAAAACCTGGCCATTTTCGTATGTTGAAAACATGTTTTTCTACAGATGAAATTGACTGCTCTTGCCGTAGGTCAAAATTCGCTGTCAGCCAATCGGAGGTACCATGCCCGTTTTGCCTCGACGATGGTAGCCATAATTATAGACTGCCAAGCCCGTCAAGTGTTTTACAAATGGCCCAGTGCATGCTGGGGCGTGAGTTCCTCAATTGCCAGAGCTGTGTGATTGCCTCTGCTTTGTATATACATTCTGTTCACCATTTGTCCAGGTATTCCCTTCACCACATGTGGTACTTACATCACAATGGAACAAGAACAAGAGACACAAGAGTATAATAGCTCTGGGGTTAATGAATATATATCACTATCATATATATAGCACTATCAAGGCTTCATTCTGTGAACATAAAAAGTTTTATTTTTATTTTTTAAAAATAATTTAAAGTGTAGTAAGGACTGGACTATTCATATAATCTATCTTATTTGTACAAGTCTATTATAAACATAATTAATTGACAGACAAAGCAACAGAAAATCATGCTGTGTGCTGAGAACACTTGGAAATATCTGTGTAGACCAGTCTCCCTTTTAAATAATCCCATCAAATCAGAGAAAAATGTTTTGTTAGTGAGGAGAGGGCATGATGACTTCCTGAATGCTTACTGTCCTTATTCATTTTCTTTGTCCATTTACTTATTCTGTAATTACAGGAAATGTGTGATTTTGTTTTTTTGTTTTTTTTTTTAATAGCAGAAGCTAGCCAACCATACGTCACCGGGGCTGAGCACTCGTTAAAGTTTTCTTTAATTAAAAACTTTCTACAGTCAACAATGTCTCAGGAGAGACTCTTTGCCCTTGCTGTTAATTTCCACTGAAAATGGACTCAAAGTGGATTATAATGATGCCATTTGCCAGTTTACAGCTGACAGAGTGTGCATCAGGTTAAATTATACGTATTATAGCCTGTTAACTGCAAGGTTTAAGTGTTACTTTATATACAGGCAAAGGGCACCTCTAACAATAGGTGTCGGTAGGTTTTAAAGTGAAAAGTGTACATACATTCAGACAATTACCTCTAGCTCTCTGCATGTAGCATGTATGACATGCAGGTGTGCGGGGGCTGGTGTTACAACAAAATCTGAACTAAAATGGTTCAGAAAAGGGGTTTGTCTTAACTGTGAGTCAATAAACTGTATGTGCTGTTGTACGAGGCCCTAAAATGCCATAATTGACCATAATGAAATAAATGCCCATAATGTAGTCAAATCAAATGTAATGAAGCTCATAATGTGATACAAATCCATTAACATAATAAAATCTTGGACCTGTAACGTAATATCATTTTTGCCCATAATGTAATGACTTCTTCTGTTGTTGCTAGTTGATTACACCACAGGCCTGATAATGGTATGGTTTATTGGTAAATAATGAAATAAAATAAACCAGTAATGCAATAATAGTCTAAAATGTATTTTAATGCACAGTTTTTTTTTTTTTTTGATGTAAGCTTTTTGGTGATTTGGGGAAGGTTTGCATTGGTGCCATATTTTGTGGGGTTGTAGTATGATGTAATATTAATTGCTGTGCTTTGTGCTGCTTTTTTCAAATATATACTAATATCATTTCATTTCAAATGTATACTAATATATTTATTTTCTGTTCAAATTGTTGTTTTTGGAAATAGTACTGTGCACAGCATGTATGCCTATATAATTGTGGATTAAGTTGAAAGGTTGTAGTCTTGATCGTTTTGAGCGGTGAAGATGTCTGAGATGTATTTTTACACAAAATTGAGAAGTTGATATTAATGTTTTTATTCATTTAAAAAACTACTATCGTGAGCAGATGTACCAAAAAAGCAAAGTATGACAAAGTGCCACAATGTACCACAAAGTATTAATAAGTTTGGCTATGCACCCAGAAGTACCCCAGAATACACTAAAACACCAAAGTATCACAAAATGCACACCAAAATGTCTCCAAGTATCACAAAGCATGCCACAGTGTCATAAAGAAGGCCACCAAACAGCACCAAATATTTTTAGGAAGCCATGGTGGCAGAAGTGTGAATGTCACTCAATACAAACTCACCTGAACAGGTGCGTATTTTTATTGTATTAATCAATACTTAATTAATTAAAAAATATATCATGACATCCGGTCACATCAACCGAAGTAGTTCTTTCTTTCTTTCTTTTTTAGGGTACTATTTGAGGAAATAAAATGGGACAGACATGTTAAATAATCTTCCCAGTTATGAGAGAGCAGATGAACATTTGACACCACCTATGGGATATATAAGCCAGTTTGAGTGCTCATGCATGCTATAGCAGAGGTCAGAAAGGCAAAGGCACCTGAGTTGTTTCCATAGTATCAGTTGGGTCCAAGGGCAGAGTAGGGCAGGGTTGCCCAACCCCGTTCCTGGAGATCTACCCACCCTGTAGTTTTTCCACTCCAACCGTAACAAAGCGCACCTCATTCAACAGCGAGAGATCTGGTTGAGCTGCTAATTGGTAGGTTCAGGCATGCCTAATTAGGGTTGCAATGAAAACCTACAGGACAGTAGATATCCTGGAACAGGGTTTGGCAGCTCTGCTGTGGGGGGATTCCTCGCCTTCAGTTTGAACAGCGGATATTGAAATGGCACGGGCCAGAATCGAGCGTGTGTAAAAACCTGTCACACAGCGTGTACAACACCGGGGGAAACGCCTTTCCTGACAGGTAAGGCTGCCGATGACAGAAAAGCTGATGGCAGCGATTCCATCGGGAGGGCTGTGGAAATTGAATCAGTTTCTCTGAGATACAGGTGTCATGTCTGAGATGACGGGGTGCCAGAACGGCATCAGCGGTTTTTTCGTGAGGTTGCTTTTAAACGTTAGTACAGGGCTCTTTAAAATTCTCAAGTGAACCTCAGTGTACACCCACATATGACATATCTCTTTTAATCTTTTTTGGATGTTCCGCAGAAAATTGTAATTTAATACTACATATCATATTAAGGTTACATCTAAATGAGTGCGTAGGATTTCAAATGATGCACTCCCATTGACCTATGTACAGCAATTATTGCATTGAGGTCATTTGTTGTCTATTATACTAATATATGTCATCATGATTATGATAATCGCATATGACTCAATGTTGAAAAAGGTCACCTTGACTAAAAAACTCATTTGTGTTGTTGCATAATACAATTGGCCGCATAGTAATTTGTTTATCTGCAAAGTTCAGTACATCGAAAGTCCAGGCCAGGGAAAATGAGGGAAAGTTGGCACGCACAGCATCGTTGGGGTGGTTAAATTAGCATGCGCTAATGACTAAGCACTCCATGTCATCAAAACACAAACTGTTAGATGAGCTGGCATGGGCAGCTGGTTCAAATTTAAAAAACTGTGGGGTCTTTACGTGCCGTGAAAGTAGTCGACTGGTCGGATCGAGAAAACATTGTGGGGAAATCTGTCAGAAAGACTGAATTTTTGATTGTGTGGTCATCGTTCTTAATCCATATCAAATGAAATTTAATTTTTTCAACAACAAAAAAGGATTTGATTATTCAGTCACAAAACTGCTATCAGCTGTGTCATGTGAAATATATTTGAAATGGGAAAATGCTTGTTCAGCATTTACAGTCCATAGAGATACCTTCTCATATCAGAGATCAGACCTCTGAAAAATGTGGTAAATTAATATGGCCACTGCTGTGAAATATTGACAAAATCATTATATTAAAACAGCCATGAAACAAAGACATCTAAAATGAAAATACCAGTGTAAAATGCAAAAACTTGATAAAACATATGAACCCTTGTAGGGTTTCTTGAGGGAAGTCTTTTTTATATTACAGTACATACATTCCATTTCAGAAATTTGCCACATATATGCATTATATAGCTTATGTGTTTGAATGCATTATGTTGTAGTGAGAATGGAATCTTCTGCCTATGAAACTACATTTCCCTCTTTTCTGTGGTAAATACTGGAGGTTACCACAGAAAAAAAGAATTATCGGTTATATTTCATGCTGAACACACGTCTGCACCTGTGATATTTATTAAACGACACAGCTAATATCAGTTATGAATCTGTTATTGTAACTGCATTTTATATGGCAAAAGAATGACAACAGACAATCTGAAATGATATCGCACAACAGATTTCCCACAATGTTACATTACACACATTCAATAACTATAAAATGGATGTTTCTGGACAGCGATGTTGGGAAACAAAATGGCCACTAGGCCCAATCTGTTTCCTGGAACATGACACGACAGTCCAGACAATTCAGTCGCGCTCGGGCCAATCAGCTCGACATGGCCTCCACCGACGGCACACAGATCTGCGGTCCGCGTCCCCATCATATTTCCCCCACCTCAGGGCTTCCCGCTCTGCTCCCCCCCCCCCCACGCTGGTGAGGCGTCACTCTCCACCGCTCTCTAAGAGTCCCGTGGCGTGTGCTCGCAAGCAAGCCGTCCGATAACCTCGCGGCGGCATCGGAGAAGAAAAAAAAAAAACCCTTGGCTAACGCCGCTAGCCGCGGTACGGCGCCCTCTGCGACACGTTCAGTCACTTTGGAACATCATTATCCAACTCCAGTCCTGGAGGGCTTAGAGCGCGTGTGTGTGTGCGTGTGTGTGTGTGTGTGTGAGAGGTTTTTGTGGTTTTCTATCAATCAGCAGCCAGTAGAGGCCTTGGAAACAGGGTACGTGGAGTCCTTCGGCGATCGATGGCTTAAATTAAGCGGTTACGAAGCACGCCAAAAAACCGGCAGACACTGCGGGACTGGAGTTTGAGATCTCTGCTTTAGAATAATTCCTTTTGGCAGTCTTTTGTGGGGGAAAACACCAGAGTGCCTTTTGGCTAGCAGATTACAAATCCATGCCACAGAGAAAGATCATTATTTAAAAAATGAGAACGCCACAGCAGACATCTCACCCTCCTCTGATTGTTTATGGGACCCGCAAGTGATCGTATGTGACATCAGACCTAATCTGGAAGGAACTTCCTGTTAACACTGAGCCAATCAGCACTGAAGTGGAGAAGCGGACCAATGTCCAAGCACTCTCTCCTTTCTTTTCCTCCGCTCTCTGCTTCCTGCGACCTCAGAACAAACGCCCTGGATGACCTTCGCGATGAGGCTTGTCTGTCGCAAAGGACCGTTGTCTTTTAAGCCCCCGCCTGGAGCTTACAGACGCAACTAAGCAGATTAGCGAGTTCCTTTACCAGTCGTGGCGGAAGACTCCGAGCAGGAGGTGGACGCTGACTGCGGCGATAAACGCTCGAGAACACGACGAGCACGTGACCGAGCACACTCCGCATCGGTACCGCATCACCATCCAAACCGACAGGCCAATCAGGACGCAGAACAGGGTCTCCCGCAGGGGAACAACTGGCCCCACCAACGCCCTTCAAGCATCTGGACCGAGTGCAACAAGCTCCAATCACAAAATATCCTGAGAGCACATGTGACCGTTGTGTTTGAGACTGAACATCTTTTTAATGAATCTTGTGCTTGTGTGTCCTTCTTGGTTTTTTAAATTATTATTATTATTGCATTTATTGAAGACTGTTGCTTTACATTGCATTGTTTCTTATTGTAATACGTTTGGAAACCGCTATTCAGACAACTCAACTCAAAGAAGAACAGAATTGTTATCAATTGTCATCTATTATGTAATGATCGCTATTACGATATATATAAATTCTAAATACTACGATGCAAAAATAGTCCCAAGACCAACAAAAGGGTCGATCAGTTTGTCCTTTTCTTAACAATGTAAAATTTGAAATCTTGATGGTAGGGTACAGGAAGTGATCATTCAGACTAAACGTTCCATATGAAGATAGTAGTAAATATTATTTTTATTCATTTATTTATTTTTTACTGTGACCCACCATTTTTCATCTTGATCAAACTTTTAAGGGGTGATAGAATAATTTTCCAGTTTTTTTCCCAAATTTATTTAAATGTGGGGCTTTTTCTAGTGCTTTACTTCTCTCTGGAAAATCTGCATTGCAAAGTTCTGTTTAGCTACCAGTTTTTAAATGTCCCTCCACTCAAGATTTTAAACAGAAATTAATGAAAATCCTCTCTGTGAGCTGCTCTTGATTAATGCCAAATTTGTCCTGATGTGTGTGTGTGTGTTTGCGTTTGCATGTCTGCATGCATGTGTGTGTCAATATCCATGTTATTGGTGCACTTTTTAGTCTTTTCTTTGTAAAATCCCTGTTTTCACCCATGTTACCTCCTGGCTATGTCTCCCTTATAAACGTTCCCTGTGAAATAAAGGTTAAACAAAATGGAGCTATAAAGAAAGTAGAGGCTCCACAAAGAAAATGAGGACTGACTGACAGATTGATTAATTATGCCAAGGCTAATTTATGGCCTTACAGGGAATATGGAATATGCTACTAACAAAAAGAAAATTTTATGTTTATCAGTTGAAAGAAGCTTTGGTAAGTGTTTTGCGACCGTCGTCTGTTTGAAGCCCTCTGTTTCTTTTCATCTGTGTATACATTGACACGGTTTTGCCTTGGGCCTTGAGTATTACTCCAAAAAGAAAGAAGCACAAACACGAACGAACAGGGACCCGTAAGATTCCTCTCGGTTTTGAAGGCAAATGTAATTCCCTGAGGTCTGTGCGGTTTTTTAATCCGCACAGAAGCGACTGTACAGCTTCTGAAGATTAGAATCAATGACACCGTAAAAAAAAAATGCAAGTTTGCAAGACGGCACTTTTGCCTGCTTATTCATTAGTGCTTGAGTGACACAAACCACGCATTCTGGTTGTGCGGCAAATATGAGAGCCTCATTAGCTCAAGGCCTTGTCAGCAAAGAATTAAGGGAGAGTTAGCACGGTATGCCAAGGGCTGCTTTTGTGATGAAGCACTTTGAGTGGAGAAAAACATCTTGAATAAAATCTGCCTCCTCTGTTTCAGACGGGCTATTGATTTCACATGAACGGCTGTGCATAATCAAAGTAAATGCACAGAGCAATAGGCACCATTGGACCAAGCTTTAAAACACAAAACAAAAGAAAATCTAAACTCTTGTTTGCACACACTCAAGGTTCTCATTCAGTTCTATGTACTGTTGATATCTCGTAACTCAACAACTATTAAGGTCGCGACACAGATGCATGCAAAATAAGCCATAATCTCGTCTCCATTTCATAGATATACACACATTTTGTGTGACACCAATGGCAATCATCAAAAACAAAGAGGGGGCATTGTAGTATAATGGGTAAGGAAATGGTCTTATAACCTAAAGGCCACAGGTTCGATTCCCAGGTAGGACATTGCCGTTGTACCCTTGGGCAAGGTACTTAACCTGCACTGCTTCAGCATATATCCAGCTGTATAAATGGATGCAAAGTCAATGCTATGTAAAAGTTGTGTAAGTCGCTCTGGATGAGAGCTCTTTACTCTGCCTTATTTGAGAAACTAGAAGGTGCCGGAAGTTACGCCGAGCTCTCCATTTCCAGTCTTCCCAAAGGCCACAATGCCGCAGATAAGATGACAGTTATTACACCTTCTTTTTTTTTTTTTTTTAAGCCTCTGAACTTGAATCGCGCCCTGCAGGGAACAGCAGGCACTGAAGCCCCGGGCACAGAGTGGCACGCAGAGAGAGCCCGCGGCGAGGGGGGGGTGTGCCACGGATCGCCCCGCGCCACGTCCGTCACCGTAACCGTTAGTGACAGGACGAGCAGCTCCTATTGATCTCCCCTTCGTCAAACTTAATCAGATAACGATTCGAGGCCTGATTAATGGATCGGCTACACTTGGGGTTTTTTTTTTTGAAGTCGGTTGGGGATGGTGTCGGGGGGGGTTGAAGGATACGACTCTGAGAGGGTGGAGAGAAAGAGGAAAGAGCCTTGATTTGTGATCTTTTCCATCTCCCTCCCTCACCCTGTACGTGACGAGTTGGCGACTTGCGCGGAAATCAAAGGCTCTTGTTCGCGGGGATCGGTGAGGCGCCAGAACTGGGCCAAATGCGCACTTGAAAGATTTCTGCCAGTGAAATGCGTGGACCCCTGAGGATTGTCAACGGAGCATTTTCAAAAATTTACATATGAAAGAATAATTCATATTTCCAATTTTCAATATTCGGGAAAACAGTTTCTTTTTCTTAAATTGCCAGTAATCAGCAGGAGGTATAAATGGTTAATGTATAAAGCATCAAGAATCATTTGCCCATTCTCAAAAAAAAAGAATCATTGGATATACTTAATAAAATTATGGACGCTGGTTGTATGCAATATTCTGAAGTGTATGTGACGTGAACTAATTGAGTACTTGTACAAGGAGATAATTTCATAAAATATATCCAATTGTAAATTTTTTTTTAAAGTGCCGGTCTGTGATGTACTTACAAGAGGAAAATCCGATACCTGGCACCTTTGTGAGCTCTGGAATACCTACCTGTGCTGTAGTTCGGGTTCTAGCCCCAGTGCAAATTTGAGTGACCCCCCCTGCACATAAATACCCAGCTCGACCGGCGTTCACAATTACACGCCGCAGGTGACCGTCACTCACCCATCGACGCCTGGCCGAAACCTCAAAATTGTCATGTATGTGAAAATGGCCTCCACCTGCTTTGTGAATCCAGATCCCATTACACACACATTGCGGGGGCCGCTCCCGGTTCACTTGACTCCTTCATTTCGAATGATTTAGCAGCGGGGACCGGGAATGTGGAACGAGGGCCCCCGCAGTCAAACTCACAGTGGGTAACAGGCAGCCCGTGCATATGTTAAATCAATGTACTGTATCACGCCAGGTCCACGCGCTGAATGCTTAACGTGCGATATACCTCGGGCCTGCGTTATGACTACAAGTCCCATGAGTCACTTGTGTTCGTTCTTCACCTCTGCGCTACTGCTGCGGACGACTCTTCGGTCTACTTCTTTATCTATTTTGTGTTTGTTTTTCTTTATATTTCAGCTTAATCATTTAACCCTGAGCCCAGATCACTCTCGTTCGACACTGGTATATGTACGTGACCTCGTACAATGATTGACACGGTCAGTGAAAAGGTGATGATGAGAAAACATGCAACTTTTGCGTCTATTGTTAGTGACAGAATTAGTAAATTACTTTAAAAAAATTATTTCTAGTGAGATCCTATGATAATGGGATCTGGATCAATGTGACACCTGTAACTCACGTGAACTTAGTCAAAGGCTTATTACTTTACTTTATTATTTTCATAAACCTAATGCAGGTCCTAATTTTTTTGTAACTTCACAGCAAATATCCAGAGGCTTTGTCACAAATCCAATTTATGATTTTGCATTCATTAGTCTTACCATGCTGTTTCTGAATAACTGGGTTTTTACAGAGACATTTTCTTCTCTCTTCTTTGCGATATCTTTTTTTTTTCCAGTTTTTCCCTCTCGCTGATAAGTATATCAGTCAGCATCGGTAGGTTATTTGCCATTGGTCTATCCAGGCTATCATGTCATTAACAGCTATGGTACAATTTATTGGATTACACAAGTTTTTTTTTTGCATTGTCCACAGGTCATTTACTTCCTGTTAACGCTAATAACCGTACGTTCACAGGAGGTCCCGCGGTACATTATGTGATATCCGGTTGCACAAAGTCAACGCTGCCGACACACGTGGGGGGGGCTTTTTCATTTGACGAAAGGTACAAAATGTGCGCCCGTCTGCAAGAGCCCCGTCCTGTTCGGCCCGTTGTTATAGTGACACTCCTGTCGCCGCCCACAGTGCGTGATGCTGTTGAACAATTAGAAATAATGAAGTCATAAATAATGGAAAACAATCACAGGAACTGCGGTCGGTAAGATATTTTGGGGAAGGGGGGGGGGGGGGTAAAGCACCCGTAAGACGCATGTTGTCCTGCTTTGCATTCTAAAAGAGGTAAGAGGCCACGTGCCCTCTATCCAAAATTATTGGGGGAAACGAAAAATCTAGTGGAACAAGAAGTCGGTGTGTTCCGAATTAGACGAGACTCCAAATGTCTCCCGGTCTAAGGTCCTTATCTTGGCAAAGCTTTAATTTCCTACAAATGAGGAATTAATTACTCCTTCCAAAAAAAAAAGAGGGGAGGCTGCATAGAGGAGATAAATGCTCTAAGTTGCCCTGGGGAGGAGGGCAATGAAACACACAGCAGAACCCCTTCACTGTGGCACAATTATTCTGGGGCACAATTATTTTATAGCAAAAAACCGAACGGAAGCCAAAGCTTTTCCCAGGGTTTCTATCCCTCCAGCTGTGTGTGTGCGTGTGTATGGGCGAGTGTGTGCATGCGTGGGTGTGTGTGTGTGTGTGTGTGTGCATGCATGTGTGTGTATGGGCAGGCAAGTGTGCGTGTAGTGTGTGTGTGTGTGTGTGTGTGTGTGTGAGTGAGTATGGGCAGGCAAGTGGCCGTGTTGTGTGTGTGTGTGTGTGTGCACGTGTGTGCGTGTGTGTGTGTGTGTGTGTGTGTGTGTATGCGTGCGCGCGTGTGTGTGTGTGTGTTTTCCAGCCATTACATGTGGGAGTACTTAGCGGGCACTGTGGTCTCTTGTACAGAGTTTAGTACTTAATTTCCCCGGTGCCTCAGTGTTTAGTGACAGACATGCAGCCGGCCCTAAGGCCTGCAGTTTGTTTCATACTACATCAACCTACAGTAACTCTGATTAACCCTCTCTGTCACTCTGGAGCACATACAGGTCTGGATGCAAATCCTCTCACAAATATCTTACTGTAGCAACATGTTTTCTCTTTGAATTCAACCTCAACAGCAAAACTCAGCTCATCCTTGGTACAATGTGGTAACATTGTGCAAATTATAACACGTACAGCCCTGTTAACACCCGAAAACTGGGGACAACATTTTTTGTCTTTGAGACTTCTAAAATTTAAAATGAGAGTTTTGTTTGGCTCTCGTTAACTCCACTCAAAACACCGTATCATTTGGGAAAAACCTGTGGCTGAAATGTATTGGCGAAACACGAATCGCGCCGAATATTTATTTTCTCCGCTAGCGGCTGACCTGGCCGCGGAGGCGGGGTTCGGACGGAGGCGGGGGCAGCGCGCCCCTCGAGTGACAGGCGTGCGCGGGGGGGGGCGCTCCGGTGTGCCCGTGAGGCTTCTCAGGTACAGAAGGCGCCTGTGACAGGGGGGTTATTTTTACCCTCCGCCCTGGAGGCGGCGCGCAGTGAGCACAGCACGCCGGAGTTCTGTAAACCCGCGGCGGCCGTTCGTCCGAAACCCGTCGGGCAGTCGACGCTCTCCCCCGTCCCATCTCTCTCTCGGGAGTCCTGAGACCGTTCGTTAATAACGTGAGGGTAACTGCTCCGCGTCCCCTCCACCGAATTAAACTCGCGTGATGTCACGTCTTTCTGGGCATGAGAAAAGCGGATCTGTGTGATACCCTGATAATGTCAATAACCCCAAATATCTTCATTATGTCCCTTTTTTGCAATAGACCGAGCAACAAATACTTTACGACACACCGATTATTGGATGTTGTGTTTCTACAGAATGTGCTATTAATAACACAAAGTAGTATAGAGTATTTTCAGCACATGATAGACACAACTCATATTGCTTGTGAATGTTAATAAAGCATACTAGCAGAGCTGGAAACCAGGGGTCAGGAAGTAAAAGTTCTGCCATTAGTCTTGCTAATTAGCCAATAGAGGTGACTGGAACAAAATACTGGGGAGAAATGTTACTTTCTGAACCTGGGTCATCCATTTTGGCATAGTAATGCTATAACGCGTTAGCTTATTTGTATACATCTGTCTCAACATTGTCAAGGGTAATTGGTAATGTCTACATTAGAACATGCATCGTAATAAACTGAAATAGGGTTTTAATTAAGCAATATGGCACTCGAGGGCGTGCTGTGTGGGTGGGTGCTGTCAGGCATGACGCAAAGTGAAGTGTCAGCAAACCCCCGGAGCTGTGACTGTATTCACAACACAGCACGGCCTCGAGTGCTTTTATAAAATGGTTACAACATATAGAAACAGATGATGACATTTAGTTATTTATTTAGTAATATTATTTGCAGGCGACGGTTGTTGGGGTGATGCTGTTTACAAACAGGCCGTTTGATTAGCTGTTACTGTATCCGATTTACAATCACGGCAGAATGCGGCGTCAGCCAATCAGCATCCAGGATCGAAACAACCCGGTTTGTAATAATGGTTTGGGTATTTAACGGAACATTCATAGGCTTCTCCTAAGATGCGTATCCTTAGGATTAAGAGGTACTGATGGTTTAAAATTGCAAAAAGTTAATTACTGCTCGATGGTGTTGAGATTTACTTGCAGTCTCACTTAGAGTGTTCTGTGCTTTTGCAGGTACATTTTGGGTGTCTAAGCCACAGATTTTTATTGCATATATAACAAACTATTTGAGACAGATCAAAATGCATAAGAAGTATAAATAACACCATTAATGCGTGTTTATTATATGTGTCTTATTATGATGTTTGTAGGGAATAAAGTTTTATATTTTGTAAGTACATTTTCTTAAGGCATCTTTGCGTGGTAATGTTGTGAGTAGTATCATAATCAGAGTAACGCTGTCTGATGAAATCCGACACTCAAGCTAAGAGGTGGCTGACTTGAATCTTTAGTACTCTCTCTTAAAACTGCGTTTGAATACAAAATCAGGAGTGCTAAATCAACCGCTGTCAAATCAGAGTTAGTCATAATTTATGTGAGACATCGGGCCGCGGAACACCTTTTGTTAATCATCTCAAATTCGGCTAGTTTCTAATCACGCCGCCGCGGCTCTACTGTTTTCGTGTGCTTTTATTTACATTTAATCAGGGGCTGAACTGAGATGACACCTCCAGTGTGCCTACCCATCTGTTACTGAACCCGAGGTTGAGCAAGGCACGGGCAATTTGAGTGCAGGCCCGTGACACTTGGCAGATATTTACCAGCGCTGTAATCAGTGTTGTTTCAATAAAATCAGGCCCCTTGAGATGAAGAGCTCGCCTATCCAGTAATTAAAATCCCTGTGCAATTCGCTCCTCTTTAACCTGTTGACACTGCTGGAAGAGACACGGGGGCCGCTCCTTCTCCGTAGCGCTCCCGCGCTCGCCCAGCTGGCTCTGTGACAGAGCTCTCTCTGTCCCTCTTGTGCGTGCAGATGTTTAGAAAATGTCCGTAGGTGCGTTCGAACACGCTCGCCTTGACTTCACAACGCACTGCTCAAAGTGAATTACACAACGGGCCAAACAGCACTCCACTGGGTATGACATTGGGACACATTTTGAATTTCTTTTTTTAAATCCCACTGTTACCACTTATTGTTAAATGGCTGCCAGGCCCATTAAGATGGCATGTGTCCCAAGCACTGCTATAGGAAGGAAACAGATACATGTACTATATCAGAAGCTATCCGCTATCACCATTGAAACTGGCAAAGCAGGCCGCGGCTCTGTATAATGTTAAAAAACTTTATTATGCGACGGCCATTTTTTTTTTTTTCTTTTTTTTTTTTTTTCAGAAAGCTCCAGTGTCAATGCTATCGCCCGGAATCCCATCCCCTATCTAATTCCCAAGACAAATGTTTGAGAAACGGAACTGATATTACAGAGCCACCGCGGCGTGATTGACTGAGTGGTCTTAGGCTTCAAAAGGAAATTGAAAGGGGGGCCCCTTTCCCGGAAATTCCTCATCATCAATGCATCAAATCCGCTTGCGTCTCATGCTCATGCATCTTCAATTTTGGAACGGGTATTAAAATTTATGGCTCCGAGCATCTTTTTTTTTCCCCCTACGGGGCTACCTGGGATAAGGCTTATGGAATATGTGAGTTCTGCCACCGCTATGGACGCTAGGTCCCTTCACCTAAAATGGTGGCGGATTCGAGCGATAGCACGCGATACGGCCAACCTCATTACAGTCTCCGCTCTCCTATGGCCGGCAGAACCAAACTCAATTCTGCTCGGTGAATCAGGGTGCCAACCAATCGGGACCGATATGTGAAAAGCGGACTTTGATGTTGTCTGCTCATACTGTTATGCAGACAATAGTCAGATTTTATTTACATAGTGGATTTTACAAATAATTTGTTCCAATACACGTCACAATATACCCCAGGCTAAAATCAATAAAATTAAAAAATACTCCATAATGTAAATACTATGTGATCTTTGTAATATAATAATACACACAATATTGTTTTTTTTGCACAATTGTCTTCATTATTATTTTGTAAGTATATCCAAACTGACAAGATTGAAAAAAGGAAACACTACTTGACACCAGCTACCTCTGTTATCTGTGATTTTCTGTATATCTTCTGAAATGAACTCAAGAATAACACTAAAAAGAATAAAGGGGTTTCAGTACCTCTTAGACCACTTCCAATGCCAGCCAATCTAATTTCTTGAAATTCCGTAACGTGTACATCCCACACTATCCCCTCACCCCTCTCTCACTCAGGCACACAAACAAACAAGATACAATCTCTCAAACACTCCTAGACCTCACAAACATTCATATACAATCTTGGTCCAATGATCAATGCATAGAATAACAAGATAGAACAATTAAAAAATAAGATAAAAAAGGAGGATGTTCCCTTATTTATCAAGCTTCTGAGTGACTGCAACTCCATATAAGCTACAGTACTTCACAAATTGTCCTCCATATTCTGCCGAATTGTTTCTCTTTCTCTTACTAGTCACGATAATGTCATCGGCCGTGCGATTGCTGGGTGCAGAAGTCTCGACTGCAACCCATGCCGGTCTCAGACAAGGGGGGGGGGGTTGGGGGTTTCATAAACCGTAAAAAGAAAAAGATACCGCGAACGTTTGCATCATAAAAAGAGCGGGAAACAGCGAAGCAGCGCTCCCTTTGGGGAGGGTGACACTGTGACAGCCGCGCGCCCGGTGCCAAGGCCTCTGCGGAAGACTTTTCCGGAATGCCTGAGCGGAAAACCTCGGGGGGAAACTGGGAGGCATCTGTTTATTATTAAGAGCGGGAGGCTTGGCTCCAAAGAGAAAAAATGGCAACAAAAAAAAAAAAGGGACAAAGAAAAATAGAGTTTTAAACACCAAAGACGAAAGTACAAACTGTGAAACTTGCAGTGGGGGTGCTGAGGGAGTCAGGCTTCGCAATGCTTTGCTTGGCCGGACGAACAGGCCGGTGTGGGGTTGGCACTTTTCCGTGAGAGGTGCACAAAAATAAATCCTCTTTTTTTTTTGCCCTTGAAGGCAAATTGCTCTGCGCTGTGAAGTTGCTGAGCAATCACATAAAACGCACATAATGGACAGGGTGTACACAGTTCCAAATAATAAATACCTGGAGACATGAAATAGCGTTGATCACCCATTCTGTTCCTGTTCGAGGCGTTAGGTGCTGGCAGCGGATAGGAGGTGGGCAGGTTTCGCTACGGGTGAAATATGAGCTAGCCATACACTGTCAGCAACTCTGGCCTGTCTGGGTCCCAAAGCTAAAGAATGGGAAGACTTGCAGGAGCAAATCAGGCCACAGCTGAGCCGGTGTGGTCATCAGTGGAGTCACCACTACAACTCGCTGCTCAGCACATTTAGCGCTATGAAGGGTAGGTTTTTTACAGTACTGATTGTGACATCAGCATTAGAATGTTCAGTCTGAATGAACATTCTGATCACACATCTTGTGATCTCACACGTTAAAGGCTTAAACTTTCCATAGAAACTGGCTGAATCACAGGGGATCTTATATCATAATTATGGATGCATGATCACACTGGAGTTGTATTGCCGTTGGCAGTAATAGCTCAAAACAAACTCATCCATATCAGCTTATGATTATGGCTGATTATGGCTGATATGATACGCCTTAAGGATGACGCAACTTGCATGTGCCAGGGAGGCAATGCATCCGATGCTGCAAAATTAAGTTAAAATGCAATGCTCAAAAAGTAGCCCTATCATATTTATCCCAATAACTGAATGACAACAGACTGAGCACTCATAAAACATCTATTTCGCCCATAAACAAACAAAGTTAACTTCATTGGGTGATGAACAAAACAACACACTATCACCTAAAATAAAAAATAAATAAATCATAGCATGCAGCAAACACAATAATATTTATTTTTTAAATTTTTTTTTCAAACTAAGTTGTGGAACACCAATAAACTTTAACGCTCAGCAGAACTCCCACTTTGTGCAATAAATTTCCACAAGGCCATCGCTCAAATTTCCTTGTTTGCTTTCTGCAGAAGCTGAAGTCAGCGATTCCATATTAACAGGTGGAATCCATCATTTTGGCTCAATTGAATTCACCGCAGGTGAAAGCTTTGGTTTGGTTTATGCAATTGCGCTAACTGTTGAAACTACAGGTGTCTGCGATTAACATTACAAGGCAGAACAATAACTCATCCTGTCCTTTTAGTCATTGAGTGTTGCTAAATGGATAGTTGGAACCAATGTTACATCAGTCTAAGCAGGTTTCAAGTACGTCAGCATAGACAACTCAGACATAAGAAGGTTAAAACACATAAATCCTAAATAGTTAATCACAAAAATTCATGATATACACCTTTGGATGATCGTCTTGCCTTGGTGTTCTTAATCAGTTCAGACAAGTAACTGTTGCATCTTTCAGATGCAGCACAGACACATTACATCCGTTGTTGAATCTCATCAACTTTCTCGTTCTCACCCCTTCCCTTTAAACAAAGAAACAGCACCTGCTGTCAGCTGATGGGGAAGGGGGGGGGGGTGTGTTATTGTTACCCCGTTAGAATGCAATCCTTCCCCCTCTAAAAGTGGGAAAGAATGGAGACACTTACAAGGGAACACCTTGTACACATAGACTGCAATGTGTGATGTCAGAACTGACCAATAGCCCTGGGGGTGATTAGAAATAGACTTCCTGTTCACACTGAGCAAATCAGCATTGATTGATAGGTGGATATCGGGTCCAGAGTTGAGATTTTGAAGCCAACACTATTGGGTGACTAAAAAAACAACATGCTATCAGTAAAAAAATAACCAAACCATGGTAAGCAACATACACAGTCATACCCATTAAAAAAAAAAGTTGTACACAAATAAACTTTGATATAGAGCAGAACTTCCCATATTGAGTAATACATTTCAACAGTGCCATCACTTAAGTTTTAGCGTTCACTTTCTGCTGAAGCTTTGGAACAGAGATTTTGAAGTGTTGGTGAGTTGGTTGTGTGAGCGAGCTCTGAGCTCTGCAACTCTAGGCCTTGGGAAAAAAAAACAGACCTTGCCCTGGTGATGAATCCCACGTCATAAGACTATCCAGTAGGCTGGGATTCACCTGTGCAACAAGGCCAGCCTCTCTTCTCGACATTACACACAATGGAAGGTTCAGAGTAAACCTGAGGTCAAGACGTTGGTTTTGGTGAAAAACCCAAACCAGCAGGCCTTTGCCATGAGAGGACCGAATCAAATCGAAAATCCATTTTATTTGTACAGTGCTTTCTACAGAGAACTGTCAGAAAGACACTGCAGAGAAACAGAAGGAAAACATCTCCCTGATGGGAAGGAAAACACTGAAACGCTGGTGAAAGAAACTCCCCGGTGGGAAGAAATCTCGAGGGGAACCTGGCTATAGAGGGGGAGCCCATCCTCCGCTGACCCTCACTGAGTTCCCCCACTGTCAGTACACAGCCAAAGGATGGTGCCTAACCCTTCTGCACAGGGCAGAGGATAACCACTCCTACAGAGGACCAGCCAAACCCCCAAACCACTCTGCCCAGCCACCAATCAGACAGTATAACAACCCCTGACCATCAAAGACGGCACAGGATTATTACTGCGTCTGAGCATAGCGTTATTACTCTTTGATAACTCCACCATAAATGAATTAATTGCAAATAAATGTTTTGTGTTACTGAACGGAGTTGTTTCTTTATTCTGATAAGTGGGCTCTACTGATTAAAACTAACTCAAATTAAAGGTCTTGGTAGTTTCCCCCTAATTATTATAAATTGTTAATGTTTAGTCATTAGCTGGTGCCCCATTGCTGGAGAAAACCCTTGATCTACCTCTGAGGCAGATAAGTCAGAAGCACAGAACAGTCAGGAAAAGCCAACATCATTACACAGCCATTAAAAAATTGTTGGCTAATTTGAGTCAAAATGTACTTTTAAATAATTCACATGTACAAGATGCTTCACTGAAGCTTAAGCACTGACTGGTGAAAGGTTAACATTCACAGTAGAATGTAATCGTGTAGGTCACAAGATTTGGCAACCATAATCAGTATCTGGAAAAATACTTTTTAAAGTAATACATCTAAGTCATTGCAAAAAATTAACTTATCTCTGAATTTTTGCTTAAAGATTAAAAAAAAAGATTTGCTCTTTTTTCATTATAACGTTTGCCATTTTGATTTTGTTTGGTGGGTGACTAACAGTGTTTTTCACCATGGTTATTTTTGAGTACTACCAAAATTAAACCATCTTAGTAGTTTGTGCAGTGTGTGTATGTGTTCGTGCGTGTGTGTGTGTGTGTGCGTGTGTGCGCATGTGTATGTACGTGTGTGTGCATGTATGTATATGTATATATATGTGTGCCTGTGTGCATGTGTGCGTTTGCGGACACGCAATGATTATACACACATACGCCTCCAAAGAGGTACAGACGGACTGCAGGCACGCGATTGGCCACAGTTTCTGCCATTCAGTGAGACGGAGTACAGCCTCACCAACCGAACCCCTCCCTCCATCCCACCATCCCTGATCAACACTCCGACAAATGAAGTGCTTTCCCTCTGGGCTGCCAGGCAAAGCCGGAACCGCCACAGAGACGGACTCCTCCATTTCAGGTGCCCGGGATATACAGCGCCACTGGACTGTGTGCGAGCGGGATGAGTCACATGACACATCCGCTGTCTACTGCTTCCCTCAACTGTGACCTAAGAAAGGTTTTACAGAGAGAACACGGTCCAGGATAATAAAAAAAAAGAAAAAAACCATTCCATCAAAGCATAACATATTTCCTTTTTTCCCCGAATTGGCTAAGGCAGATATTTTGTCAGTCACGCACCGACAAGCATAAACCTTCGCCTCTTTAAAGTACAACAGATGGTCCAAATGATGGGGGGGCAGGAAAAAGCGGGAAAAAGGCCTTGAGGAAGATTCGCTTTATTTCGATTCAAGACTAGCGGGAAAGGTGGCGGGGGTTTATTTAGAAAGTACCGCCTCGACAAAAAAAAAACGGAGAAGAACGCCGGCTGCTTTGAAAGAACCTCACACGCCCGCGATGAAATGAAGAGGGAAAAGCGTTCGAAGAAACGGTCGAGGGCTATGTTGTGAATTTCGCGGCATAGCAGGTGCCGCGGTCGCCGAGATAAAAGTTCAGTCTGACCCAGTGACAATGAGAATTTGTTTAAATTATAGTAAGATGGTGACATGTGACACGTAAAGTGGCAAGTTAACATTTGAAATTGAAGGTTGCGATGATCCTACATTACTTGGAAATGCAAATGAAACAATAGTACAGAACATATATATTTTTAAATGCATGGGAACAGACCCAACCAATGACCCGCCCAACGGTGGCTCTTAGTGAAAACTCATTTTCATTGTCTGAAGAGACTCATTTACCATACACCATATTTCACCACAGAAAAAAAAACAACAGCCTTTATTGAGATACAGTTGGGTCAGGTTAATGTGAGGTTTGTTTTGGATCGCATTAACTGCGAACACCCTTAAAGCAACCGGGTGAATTTGAACCCTGGCCTGCATCTTTGAAGTGGGCAAATTATTCTGGGAACAAGATGCTCAGTTCTGAATGCATTTCTATTGAAGATGATAATTATTTTTTATTTCCACCCCCAGTTTAAACGCCACAGGGACACGGAACGATCCATCATTACGCACGTGCTACTCTTTCCACAGTGGTGTAGAACACCAGGCAGGTGGCCCTGAGGCTGAAAACACACACACATCGTGAGGACAGTGTGGGGAACTGTGAGTTCGTAACGAGTGAAGTTTTTGCATGTGCTGTCTTTAGCAAAAAAAAATGGTATGACTCATACAGATCCTCAAGTCACTGTAAGACATGATGGCACCATCTATTTTGAGGCAGATGGAATGGGGTGGGAGTGGGGGGGGGGTGTTAGGGGGTGCTATCCGTTTGTCTTGCCCTGTTATTACGTAAACGCGTCTGTCAATGTGTCAAGAAATGCATTAAAATGTGAGCTTTGATAAAATACCATTTTCTCATGTTCTGTTTAAAGCTTTTTTTTCTCCCCTGCAAGTCTCAACTTTGGAATATCTTTTAAATATTATTTGTCAACTTGTTTAAGGAAAAGACATTATTTGCACTTATCCGAAGTACCGAATACAGTATTCAGGTTTGGATGCGTCCCTACTATCTGCACGTATATAAGCTGCAGATTCCTTGCTCTACAAGAGAGAGAAAAATGTGCTGACAAGCTATAGGACAGAAAAAAAAACCTGAAAATGACTAGAAAGCACTTTTGAGCGAGGCAGTTCCTAACTCGCTAGTTAAATCCTACATCTCTTCTACTGGAAAAGGTTCTTTCATTGCCACAATGAAACAAAATCTGCTTAAATCACGACAAACCAAGGCTTAGATTAAATCAACATTTGCCCTCAACGTTGACACACAATTAATTAAAAGGAAGTGTTTTTTTCTTTCTGTAAAAGCACAGTTCGGCAAGTTCTAAATTCACCTAAATTAACTTTAAAAGCTGAAGAAAAAAGTAGCACTTGCATTTTTGTGAAGGTCAAAGCAAAGGACATTCACTACAATATTAAATTCACAAAACCCTGCCTCTATAGTCACAGTCACCTCCAAAAAAACACGTCATGAGCTACATAAGGTGATCTTTTATAGCTCTTTCATAAAGTACAATCATTTAACCACTTTTTAATCAGCAGTTTATTTTCTATCATCCCAGTTTGAAATACCTAATATTTGTACTCGAGTTGCTGCAGTGTCCTCCACCAGTTCTGGAGAGCACAGACAAGCACATACTGTGAAGCGTGTGCTGCCAGGCAACCAGCGTGTTCCAGTCCGCAGAGCCTGCACCGGAGGATTACACTCACGCAACTGGCAGAGGACGGCGGCAGCCGTTTGATTGGTCGAGGAATTCCTGGCGCGCAATGAGACCCAAGCGTTTCCTTCCTTGGCCGAAGCTACAGCCAATCGCGTATCACTGGCCCAACAGGCGACGCGCTGGCACGGACGAAAAAAATTCAGACGCGACACATCGCAACGGCGAACCGGGCGTGCCAGAAGAGGGTGCTTCGTTCAGCGGCTTGGAGCGTCCACCACACCCGAGGCATCGCGACCAATCTGCGCTGCATTTCACGGATCGTTTCATTTTTCCCAAATGGATTTAAACGGGCCTCGTTTCAAGGCGGGCCGCCATTTTGTTAAGGCCGTCTCCGATCGTGCGCCCTAGGGATCAGTCACTCTTCTAGTGTTATTCACACTGCGCATTCACACAAATGGCGCAGAGAGACTTCTGACTCACATTCATGAGACAAAGGATCTTGGGATAGATTTCTGTAGAGCATCGATAGTTTGGAGGAAATAGTATTTTGAGAAAGAGAAAGCGAGTTGAGAAATATAAATAGTTTGGCAACACAGTAGATAACACGTTTATCGTCGTTGTAAATTCTGAAACAGCATTCTCTCGATGCCAACAAAATCAGATGGCTTAAAGTAAATATATTGTATCTCCTGTTTTGGTCATTAATCTTTAAAAGCCATTGTGTCAAAAAGACCCATGAACTGTCCTGTCTAACATCAGAGCTGACTATACTATGTACCACTATACCCCCTTACACCAATGTGTGGAATAAAGCTCTCAGTGCAAATCAATTTACATCAAATCATTTTCCAAGTAATTGCATATAGATTGCTAGGTAAGTATAATTTTTTTGGGAGCAGTAATCATGGCATGAGTTCTTCCCATTTTTTTGTTGTTGTACATTAACAAATTCATTTCATTTCAGTTGAAATGAATCAAAAATAGAAAGGATAAGCCACAGTATTAGAACTTTATGGATAGAAGGGCGTGACTGTACATAAAAAGTATAAAGCATAAAGTTTCTAATGGCTCCTGGCCATTTATGTGCATGGGAAAGCGCCCAATATTTAAAGATCTTCCTCCGACTCCGCTCTGTGTGAGCTCAGCAGTAGTCCATAGAGTGAACAGAAGTAGCAGGCCATGCCATATGCTCTGGCAGAGAACCATGGATGTCTATACTCTAGTAAATCAGCAGAGGGGTTCCGACCACGAACACAGCCGTAGTTGCAGGTGATTGGCCATCCCAAATATAACAATAATAATAATAATAATAATAATAATAATACATTTTTAAAAGGCACTATGGTCCATCACTATGTCACCACACATAAGCACTGTGGAATGTAAAAGCGGCTCACGGGGGGTGAGCACAGTAAGGCACGGTGTCTGTTTGCGCGTCCACAGTCCTAATCCCCTTTTCCATTAGCCGCTGTGGTGCGCCTTTGATACGTCAGATTGAATTTAATGCGCGCATGTTGTTGGCTAATCAGTCCGCGTCCTCGCCCGGGCGC
Organism: Anguilla rostrata; assembly: GCF_018555375.3. Lineage (NCBI taxonomy): Eukaryota > Metazoa > Chordata > Actinopteri > Anguilliformes > Anguillidae > Anguilla > Anguilla rostrata. The sequence goes on along the minus strand of NC_057941.1, from coordinate 46,822,586 downwards.
TCTTTGAAGTCCGCGGAGAAGCACAGACGGTATTTTAGAGCCCCTTAAATGGCATAATGAAGACCAGGTCTGCCCGATCGGGCCTCTGGCATGAATCCTCTCTCTCTCTCTCTTTTTTTTATTTATTTATTTTTTGGTCAGCGTGTGCTTTTGCTTTGTATTTCACTTCACTTTTTTTTCCCCCAGCTTAGCGGGCTGCTTGTTCCCAGGACCCCGGGGGGAATGGATCTCTCCCAGTGTGTTTCAAATGTAATTCCTTTTCACCTGAGGAGGTAGGCATCCTTCTGCAAAAGCAGGATCAATATAAATTGACTTTGGGGAGGGGGGAGTGGAGGGGTGCGGGGGGTGGGGGGGGGGGGTGGGCGCACAGTATCTACAGTTTTAAGCGGACGCCATCGTCTAGCAGACGGCATTTGAGCACCGTGAACCCGAGCACCAGAGATTCAGTCACTCACAGAGGACTATCGATTGCCCGGGGAGCCATTTCTCTCTCCGTCTGTCTCTCATCCTCTCGCTCCGTCTCTGTTTAACTCTGTCCGTCTCTTCCCTCACGTTCTCGGGAAGCGGGCCGTCGACTGCCCGCTGCAGACGAGGGGCGTTGTGGGAAAAACCCGCCGCAATTCGCTCCGCCGCTACGGTTCTGTTAGCGCCCATGCGCGGTTGAGGAGAGCCGCGTAGCATAAAGCGTTGCTTCCCCTCCCGATTTTTTTTCGACATAAAAAGGTGCTACGTCCATTAATTATCAGATTCTCCGACTCGTTTCAGCGCCTACGGAAGGAAAGATGACACCATTTTCGCAAATCACCCATGTGAGAAATGAGTCCATTTTTAGGATACCTCAGAGGAGGAAAAGCCAAGCTCACGGTTTTTTCGAAACTTCTTTTCATGCACAGTTTGAAATGACATCAGCTGGCAATAAAAGGTCCTTCTCAATGCAATAACAAACAAAGTGTGATTTCTGGCTGAAACTCAAATATCACAACAGCCAAGTTTAAATTTCAATTATACATGTAATTGATAATTGGACAGTTTCAAACATTTATTAATTTATCCATTTTTACTTTTTAGGTTAAATTGAAAGAATTTTGCTATTGCATTTTAGAACATTTCCATTTAGTGAACTACACCAACAGCTTAGTATTATGTGAGATTGGGATTGATGAATTGAGAATAATGTGATCTCTCTTGAATATAATAATTAGGTTTAATTAGGATTAATTCGCTTGCTTTTTTCACCACTTTTCAGGTAACCATTTTTACATTTGTCCACCATTTACAATGCCTGTGTTTCAAACAGTCGGGAGTTGTATTGTTACCATCTGACCATGGTTTAGCACATCTATAATTAAATAAAGAGACAAATGTTTTCCATAGTACGAGCTTGTAAATATGAGCATACCCTTCTTGCATTGTTTAGGGACAGCTGTGAGGTCTCTAATTTTCCACACATATATTCAGTTAACATTTGCCTCTCGCTGACTTGGCGAAATTCCTGGTAGTTAAAAACTGCTGTACAAAAAATGCATTTTCATTCCATTCTGAGAGACCAGTGTGTTTCAGCTCTGATGGAGTTTGATGCGGGACACTTAGGAAAAATCAACTGTCATAATTTTATCGATCGTCGCGTTCCCCTTTGTGCGTCAGCGAATGTGATTCTGTTTTGCTGTCTACTGAAATATGGCTGCTTCCCATCTCGGGTGCCAGATGATATTTTTCTTCTTCAGAGGGAGCGGTAATTCTTTCACAAATCCCTGCAAACAGAGAGAAAGCGAACGAGTGCTGAGTGACAGGAGAGTGCCATATCGGGGCCCTTCTACTCATGCTCAGATGACGGCAGGCGAGGTCGAACGCTTCGATTCTGCATTTCGACGCCAATTTCGTTTTAAAAACGCCGTTACTGCACAGTTCCAGCGTGAAGGGAGAAGAGCTGGCAGACCCAGCTCCGGGGGGACCGAGGGACACGCGGACCCGCGCCCCTCGGAGAGACGGTTGGCGACGCCGTCCGCCCACAAGGCGATGGCGGCGGCGGCGCGTTTCTGAACATTCGCCCGGAGGTGACTCAGCGCTCAGCACGCACAAAATCTCCTTTCTTTTTTTTTTTTTTTTTACTGATTTAGTTTTTTTTTTTTTTTTCATTCTGTAAAGAACACAGAGAAGAGCCACGCGGTTGCCCCGGGTGACCGCCGTTGATTGCGGACGGGCAACGTGAACAGCGCTCAGCCAAAGAGTCGAAGGCCAAATTAAACCCCCCGCCCTTCCTCAGTTCCGCGGCTCACATTTGTACAGGCCTTAGTAATTATACCCACAATGCAACACTTCCAAGTTGGACATTATGGGTATAGCGCCCAGCTATTTATTCTGGTGACCTCTGAGTAAGAAGCTGGTGTACTTTTCCAGGACATCGCGTTGCTCTCCAGTATCGCAACATGGCATGGCATTGTATTTCAAGTTGAACAGATGGAGACATTTCAGTGAATCATAATTGGGCGAGTTCGGCATTGTAATGAACCGCACAAAATGTTAAGAAGCTGCGATTTCGATGGCAAAGGCTGTTTCCAGGCAACAGTGCCCTGTCACACACTCAACCGACATCTAAAACCGCGTTCGCTCATCCAGCGATGGCTTTGTCGGAAGCGCCCACTGCCGCACTACTCGGCGAAAGCCTCTGCAGACGGGGAGTGCGTCTGCCATTGTTCCCCACTGTTTGACACAATAATGATAAAAAAAGAACCAAACCTAACACCTTCCCTGCTCACAACACACGTTCCAGCTGTAACATGTGGCCTATCACTGTCTCTCTTACAGTATCGACTAATTATGACCGTGACACTTATCAAATCATCGCCTGAAACAGATCTGAAAATAATTCCTGTCTTCACACACCCCACATACACATGAAGTGCATGCAGTGCATATGTGCGCAAGTTAAAGGGAACGATGAAGCACCAAGTGTAGTTCGAAACGGATAACTACACCTGACACACAAATGAATGTTGTGACACGATGTTTGTTTCGCGCTAAAGGGGGTCTCTCTCTCTCTCTCTCTTCTGTTCAAATCTCCCGCAGTCACTTTGAAAAACTAGAGAATAATAATCGAGCTCATCACGTTTGCAATTAGAAGCGGCGTGCTGACACACACGGTTAGGATCAGCACGGCGCCCTCCTAGTAATTCCCCGTTCATTACCGCGAGCCCCAAGGAGAGACAACTCACAACAGGTTTGCCTGAAGCTCTGAAGCTCCTTGTCGTTCCCAATTAATTTCATGTCGGCAAACTGGTATAACGTAGACCTGACGAATGACACCAGAAGCTGCATTTATCCTGTCACATAGTTTTGCAAATATTTGGTTGAGCTTTGGGGTAGACACCAGCTATGGCCTGTTGTCCTTAAATGCTAATTATGCATTCATCCAAGGACAGTATGACATTTTAAAATTCTAGCACAGCATTGCTGGTCTGTTTTATAGCGACTGTCAAAATTAGTATGTAATATTCAGAGAAAGGGAATGTAATACTGAAGAATAATTCACCCATAACATTATTAATGAATGCATTCCTCAAATTAACTACAGGGGCACGCTGCACCGAAGAGCCTTATTTTTGATATCTTACTAGCGGTATAACAAGCTCATTCAAAGTTAATTTGTGGTTTCATTATGTTTTCACACTGTGCCAATGGAGGTTGAAGCAAGCCCATAATGCATTGCTCTCTATCTTTCTCTCTCTCTCTCGCTCTCTCAGACTAGTAGTTGCAACACACAAGCAGTTGTTGGAAGCCCTTTTTTGAGCAAGACAATCAATTGTTTTTCTTTTTTTTTTTTGAGACAAAACTTTAACCCTTTATGGTGTGGATAAAATTAGATAACTTTTTTCGAAACCAGGGTAATGTAATGCTCTTTCAACATCATGCTTCTGAAATCAATGCTTGCCTATAATACCACAATTTTAAGCAAGTCAGTTAAAATGTCTTTGTGGAAAAGACACTTCATTGCACACATTGTGTGACTAATGTGAATCTGCCTTACATTAAATAGTGATACAAAAAAGGCATTGGTCTGGCTGAGCCATTTACAATACTATTAGACACTGACCACTTGGTAAATGTTGGTCAATTAAAATATGAATAGCAATGGAGACCTTATCCTCAAATTGATTATACAGTCACTCAAGTCCATGTTTATTAATGGTCCAATTTTCATACATTGCCAGGCTATTCGCAAGGTGGACAATTTAGTATTCAATTTAGAGATAGTTATGGCAGGAACAATGGCTAGCTAGGCAGGTATCATTTGTACAGGAATAAATGGAACAATTAGCCACTGAATTTGAAAGTGAGCTGGATGTAATTATATTACAGACCGCATAGATTTAAATGGTTTGGACCGTGTCCGTTTATATTATCCTACTGGGAAAAACTGAAATAAAGGTAAAGTGCAATAAAGGCATGAATAACCACAAGACAAATAGGACTTGCACAGGTTTAGTCATTTTCAGCTATACTGAATGCTACAGGGCTGCTTCTATAGTCCATGTTCATTCTCCCGACTACAATGACTTTGGTCGACTATTGCAGCTATTGGCTATTGAGTTTTTTTATACGATAATTTGCATTCAGGGCAATGGCATTGCAACGAGTGTCGAAGCTTTCACGGCTCGAGAAGCAGATCTGTCCGTCAAAGCATCTGCCTCCGTGTGCCAATGATAGCATCACACATCCCACAAACAAACACACAGCACTGCAACACAAGCACTCTTCCTTCGGCTGTTCGCATTCTTATTCTGTTGACTGTTCCACTGCTCGCCTCAGCTTCGACTGCCAGAAAGGATGTTTTATTGGAAGAAAGCAAACACTTGGAAACTTGCCCTTATTTTCATCTTGCAGGCAGGGAATAGAGAAGATGGGCACAGACTAGCTCACTGTGCATGCTGGGAAACGTAGGCAGGGAGTAGTGGAGACTGAAGGGAGCGCCATCCATTTCTCATTCCCCACCCCACTGAAACCTGCTGGAGGTCGCGCCATCAAAAAAAAACCCAAACTGATTCGGCCCTACCTCTTTTTAGGCCTGCGCTTGTGTTTACTTCCTTAAAACAGGGCCCTGGATATTTATATGTTATGTTATGGTTATGTTTTCAAGGGAACGGCTATGTTAAACTTTCCCACAGAAAATGGGGTGAAAAAGAAGTTTGATGTTTTGCAGAATTGCCCTCATGATTTCTGCCACAGTGGCTGCTCACAATAGGAGTTCCACTGGTCGGCTTTAAGCAGGTTTGCTGTTCAGAAGCTCTCCAACCCACAAGGGAGCTCATTTCACAACACAGTATTCTGTGGGGGGGGGGCACGGTTCTCAGCATCTGGAGTCCTACTGCAGGCAGCCACATAAAAAAATACATCCACATTTTATTCAGTATTTATGAGAGCACCTTTTATTTATCTGTTTTGATCGTTGCTACACCGTGGGTATTTATTTTTATTTTTTTTACTTTTTCCTCAGACGGCAGATCTCGCCGCCCCATCAGCCATTTGCGCCGCCAGCCCCGAGTGAGGTGCGGGAACATGCCGAAACCCTTATCGCGAGTTAGCGGCACCTTTAAATAAGATGTTAGCGTTCTCCCAAAGAAGCGCACCTTTAGAAACTGTGCGGTTAGTCTGAAAACCGGTAGCGAGAGGTTGCTGTTTTTTTCTTTATACCAGGTACTCACAAGAAAAAATGAAAGAGAAACAGTAAGTGGAAATGTGAATGCATATCCCGGCTGAATAGGAAATAGCTTTTCAGTTACTCACCGCTGTAATGGCAGGAATAATATAACACTGTACTCCCAAACGTAACTCGGGGCAGTGCTGCAGGTTGTTTACTTCGCGGCTAATGAAAGGGCTAGCTCTGTGCTACGGTATTTCATCTCCCTAAGTCTCCGAGCGTGGACGGCGCTGGCACATGGGGGGAGGCTCGCCGACGACGGCCAAATCTCTCCCGGCGACTCGACGGCGAAACGACCCGCCGGCAGGCAGGATCCTCCTCACGCGTTAGAGGAGAGGCGCGGGGCCCTCGCCGGTATCAAGCGAACCCGGGGCCCGCGCGCGCGTGGACAGCGAGCCGGACGGCGATCGAAGAGGAGCGGCGACTCCGCTGCGCCCGTAGGGGGGGGGGAGGAGACGCGAAAGGGCAGAAGGGCGCGCTGACATTTAAGAACCCCGCGTAGCGTCCCGCCCGCGCGATCACGTCCCGCGCACGTGCGGCAACACGGACAGACGTGTTTATTATTATCCGCAAAATAATAATGCACTGTTCACACCCGCTGCTGATGCTCGTGGAGAGCAGCCAGCTGTCAGAAAGCCTGTTCTTCTAGCTAAGGCACACAACTTCTTTGACAGGGTGAAGAAATTGACAATTTTAATGAACCGGCTAATCAGTTTTACGTACAGTGTAAAATGGATACTCCGCAACACGGTTTATCTAATAACTTTATAATCGCTCTTTATCCTGGTTGTGATTATTTTTTATCACTGCAAGCCACTGTATATTGCCATAATCATGAAGTCCCCATAAGCTTCTTAAGTTGGCAGACATGTTGGTGACTCTTAAAGTCCAAATGTCCACGTTCACAATAGAGATTCTTTTTTCTTTCTTTTTTTTTTTTTGGCAAGGACCAGAATAATGCTTCCTCCAACAGCCCGCAACGCACTCTAATCTCCTGGAATCCATCGAGCAAAACCTGCGATTCTTCAACCGGAGATGGGCGGCCCAGGGTTTTGGCCGGTATCATCGCCGAACAGGCCTGGCCAGCGGCTCGGAGGCGTCGGATTTCCCGCGGAGGTTCCACCGAGCGGCCGCGAGGGCCACCTCCGCCTCGCATCAGCCCCCGCGTCGCCCGCTCGCCTCTCGCTTTACCGGCAAAACGAAACGAAAAACAAAATCAGCCAGATGGAAAACGCGGAGGAAGGGACCGGGTTTGTCACCGTTGAGAGGGCCGCATCGATTGCACAGGTGGGGGAATTCTGATGTGAAATGAGGCCTGCGATCCCCGCTGTTAGCGTACGCTAGCTGAAGCGCTATCGCGGTGTCCCCAGCTTTTCGGGCTGACGAAGAGAGGATCGCGTTAGCAACCAGCTAACACCAGATTGGCGCACCTGCGTGCAGACGGTGTATTTGTACAAGCTGCGTCACACGGGTTAAGAAACTCTCTGACCCTATGAAGCAAGCCAGGCTTTTAGTTGCTTCAAGTACTTTTTCTCTCCATCATTATTACGCAGTATCAAAAATACAGTTACTGAACAAACAAACCTATTTTTAAATTAAAGCTCTCATGTCATGACATTTTAAAAGATGCTCCTCTCTGCAGGAAATAATTACTTTAACATGAGGAGAAGATGATCATTCTTACCATTAAGGAGGGATGTCATCCGTCCCTTTTAAGCATACAAGCACCCCCCATTTCCTCCACTCCATTACTGAAGCACCAGACCCCTTTAAATTTTACTTTCATTTTCTTTGCCCGCTACTTGTACTTGTACAAGGAGCAGCTTACATGAACTCCACGTGACAAACCAGCCCACTGTGCAGGGTTCAGGCCACCAGTCACCAGAACGACTTCCCCATCTGCAGAAACGATGGCGAAGATAATCGTTCCACATCATTAAGTAATGATTGACACGGTCCTTACTTTCTAACGGTAACAAGCGCAATCTATCCAATCTAGGGCGGGAAAACTGACCCCCCCATTCCGGAATCAGCAGGACCTTAGACTGTTGAATCGCTATGGTGATTCTACATTTTTGTAACCATATTGCAACTGATGAGGTTGAGGATGGTCAGGTTGAAGTAGCTGCATTAAGGAAATATAAAATGCAACGAGACTATCTATAACCCTTTATCGTCGCGCTCGTCCATGGTGATTCCGTGACCTTCAGTTCTGCTGGGGAGAAAAGATATTGTGTGTTCCTCCCCAGTGGAACAGTGGCAAGGGGAAGCTTTGTACTTCTTCATGCTGCTGTAGAGAAGACAGAGCAATGGGACACATCAGTAAAAATCCTCGCATTATCCTGCTTGCTGACAGAATTTACAGGCTTTCCACAAAAAAATAATAAAAAATCATGCTCACTGCTATCCTTGACATTAGGCAGTAATCCACCCCACTACAGTTAAAAACTATTATAGAAAATCAGGAAGTAGAAATTACCAATACCCAGGGACGGTCAGCGATTTAAAATTTAACTTTGATCAAAATACCGATTTGATCAACAAGAAGGGACGGCGATGACTTTTCTGTTTGAGAAAATTGAATCTTTGTTAAAGTCAGGAGAACACAATGACAGCACTTTCCTGTAGAGCTTTCACTGAGCTCGTCTGGTTTTTTTTTTTTTCTTCTTTATAATCTCGGCTTGGTGGCTCCGATGTTGAAAACCGAAACAGACGAAACCAAATCGCCAAGCTGAGTTAGCGAACATATCGGTTCGCAACAGAAACATCTCCCCGAGTTACTCAATAAACAAGTCTTTTTTTAAATTTTTTTTTACGAAAAGCAGAAGGTATATATTCAGGCAGTGCACGCCCACTTCATTCCGAATTCCAGCATCTACCATCTGGCTAATGGTGGTGTCCCGGGCTCAAGAGCACTCACTGTAGGCAGGCTTTCATCTCTGGAGACATCATCCTGCTTAACAAGGAGTAAACACTGTCATATTTTTCTTTCATATCATTAGCACATATTTTTTTTTTTTATGCTGCCATTGCATTGAGAGTCTTTTCATCGCGGTGTTTTTAATTCAGCCTTCTGCCTCCTTGTCTACTCTAATTCAGACAAGCAGGGACGGCTCGTCCGTTTCCTTTTTTGATCTTTTGGCAGGTGAACATATGGTAACTTTTTATGGATCAGTGACCAAAATGACCCGGCGTAAGCGCGCGGCGACTCTGAATACAACACCTCAACCTTAACTTCCTGCCATTGCAACGAGACGTTCTCTTCTACAAAGCCGAAAAAAGAACAGAGGCAGCTGTTCAGCGCGAAACTGGAACAGATGTCACGAAACCACCGCTAGCTCTTGAAGTCTCCTTTCTGTTATTTATTTGCCATCTTATTCTCTTTCGTTCGCGATGGATGAAACACAATGTTAAAAATCACGATAATCGAACACTAGGAAATTTTAAAAAAACCAAACGCTGTAACCCTTTGAAAAGCAACTTTGTACCAGTGTAGAAGTAAGTACTGCACTTCCTTGTCCTTTTAGAAAATAGAAACCAAATTGAAACCAACCACACTTCTCATTTCCATGGTGACCTGAAAAGGCTTATGAGAGGTGGGAAATGTTTTTTTTTTTTATTGTCCTCGACTGCACCTGTAAAAAAATATCTGGAAATGTACCAGGCGAACCTGGTGTGGTAGAGCCAAAACAGCTCTTACGCACTGTGAGATTTGCAATACGATCCTTTTGTGAATAACAATGACTTTGGGCATATCTATCCAATCTGATGCTCGGATGGCCACTGCAACACTTCACACAGCCCTTAGGATTTGGGAGTATAATGGCACGCACAGACAAAGGTCTGGCCAACACTGCGAAGAGGAGAGAAGGCCTCTGCTGTATCTATCAATTATTCTGCATTCCTCCCAATGGGGCTTTTGTCACACAATCACACATTCCAAAGATAGGGCTTTATAGTTGTCATACTCACAAAAATAAAAATGGTATGACTGGGAAGGCAGCTCCATATTCCCGGGTCCCAATGTGGAACATTCCAGAAGACTGTGTGGCCAAAGGAGCAGGCAGTGATTGACCTAAAGCTGATGTAAAGTGCGCATCTGTGAAAATGAACGGAGACAGAACCTCAGTCCACTTTGCCACGAGACCCAGGTCTGAGATACATTTATGTAATGGCGGACAAGAAAGGAGACACAATATGGCCACGGTGCCTTGTATTGATCAGATCAACCAAATCAATAGCCATCAATAAAAACAATGAACAAGCTGCAATAAATCAATCTAGGTTTTGAAAGAAATGTAGAGTTTATCAGTTCCGGCCTGCATAACACTGTTGCCCAGCATGCCTGAAGGGAGTGGGTATTTTTGAAAATGCATAATTGTGCATTCTTTTTTTTTTTTTTGCTAAAACAAAAGAGAAGGTCCTGTCTGTCATCAAGAACTGGCACACCCCAACCCATCACTCTCATTCATAAGTACAAAGAGGCCAAATGGGGGCAGGAGAACTAAATATAATGGCGGGAGTGGGGGTTTTTTTTTTTTTCCAGCCCACGTTTTCCATTGTGCTTTTAGAAGAAAGAGGCCAAGCTTGCTGCCTCTCAGGTACAGGCCTGTGAGAGTCTCAGACTGTCCCTAGACCGTTTCCCATATCTACGCCTCCTTCCTGTTTTTCTGCGGGTTTGCTGCGCATTCGCTCTCGCTTTGAGTCACCTTTCGCGAATCGCAACCGACAAAATAAATAAATAACATAAAACAAACCTCTACTGATCACTTAAGAGTTCGTAACATTACATTACAGGCATTTAGCTGACGCTCTTCGCTCTTAGCCAGAGCGAGTTACACTACATTTTTTTTTTTTTACATAGTATTTACATTGCATCATTTATACAGCTGGATATATACAGAAGCAATGCAGATTAAGTACTTTGCTCAAGGGTGTCCTACCCGTGAATTGAACCTATGAGCTTTCGGTTACAAGACCAGTTTCTTACCCATTACACTACACTGCCGCCTGCAACACTAGCCAGTCCTGTTTCACAGTGCCTCACGTCCTATTTTCAGACCTTTCCAAAAAAAAAAATAGAGCAGCGTGAGTACACACGCATTTCTGCGTTTGTTTTGGACTCGCATCTAAGGATGCGAAACAAAGGGAATTCTCCACGGCGGCGTTCGTCAGCAGAGCTCCAGAGAGGGGCGGAGACTATGGAAACCGACCCCTGGGAGGAACCTGCGGGCAACGAGACGCACGCGCCAGGGGGCGGAGCCACAGAACATACGCTGGGTGGAGAAACAGAGGAACCGCGTTTGGAGAGACGTGTTCCTCGGCGCGGGGGAATACGCACTGTGGTAAGGATGGCGGGGGGGGGATGGCGGGGGGGGGAGGGGGGGGGGGATAATCATGACACGGGAGATAGCAAGGCGGCGCACGCAGCATCTCACAGGAGAATTACGCTCCCTCTGGCTGCTCAGAAACCTTTGCCACTTCCCTCACATCCCTTATGGCACTGAAATATATTGTAAAACATACTGAAGTTAATATTTTGTCTATGTGTTGCAACACTTCATAATGTGTTGGCAAACATACTAAGTACTTCAACTTTAAGATACAGCAATATATTAGACTTCTGTGAAATATACTTTATATTTTCCATACAGGACAACATATTTATAATATATGGCAGTATGTTTTATTTCCATAAGGGATGCTAGCCTGATTAGTGTCATATGGAAAAAAAAACACATCCTGTGTATTTTCTCTGAACACATAAATAAATAAACATAACATAAATATATGATGAAATATATATAATGAAATTTATGTTAAAAAAAAACATGGCCACATCTAACCTTGAGACGCACGCTAAACTCTGTGTTATTAATGATCTGTTTCCCTAATTACAGCAGGGTAGCTTAATGACACTGAGAGGCTCTGTTGTGATTAGTGGACGTGATTCACAACCCCAGGGTTCGGGAATCGATTCCCTGGCCCAGTGTTCCCCTCCAGTGTGTGTGTGTGTGTGTGTGTTGGCAGGTTCAGTGCCCCTCCATCGTTCCCAAGGTTGATCAGTCATTCCAGATCCACCATTTTGCACCTCATCTCCTGCCCTGTGGTAAATCGGTATCCAGAGGCTGTTTTTTATTTTTATTTTTTTTTTTTAAACCAGATTTATGTGCTTTTGTTGCCGTGGCTACTTCAACAGGAAGATTATCAGGACATATCCTGGGGGGGAGGGGGGGGGAATCTAAATGAGAACATAACGTACTTTAACACGACACAACGTTATACGCCCGTGCGTTTCGCTGCGGCCCTTTTCAAATAACATTTTCGGCATTTTCGTACATTCCCAGAGACTGCCCACGCTATATCCTGTAGCGAGCTAACGGTAGCCTAGCCTGAGCTTTTCCGCGCGCACCTGAGGATCGTTAAGGCCACATTTTTTTTTCACGTGGGCGAAGTGCGGCGCTGTACAGGGGGAGACGTAATTACCTCCGAGTCTGGAGCGCGGCCGATTTCTCCCGGCGTCTCGCCGGTAACACAGAGAGGGGCCCCGGGAGCATTTTCGCCCCGTTGCCTTGACGCCTGCTGCAGTCGGCGAAACTCGGCTCGCGGCCTTAAATAGCAGCGAGAGCTCGAGGGCTGGAGACAGAGAGGAGGCTGCAAGCCTTACAGCGGTTTGTTTTTGTTTGTTTTTCACCTGAACCTGTAAACATGCTATTAATGGTGCATCATGATTCAAGAAACACAATATACTGTGTGTGTACAGGATATATATATATATATATATATATATATATATATTCATATATATCATTTCCAGTTGACAATCTACTTTAATTCATGTGGTTTAATTAATTAATGTGGCAACATTATGTTTTTGCATTTAATATTGCATAACTGGTCTGCTATTAAGCTATTTCCGGTTATATTAAAATGGCCATAATTGCGGCTTTCATGTGAAGTGCGCAAATGTTCCGAGGGCACTGACACCGCATTAGACGCAATTAAAAGAGGAGAGACTCCTGTAACATTTCCGAAAAGCGTGTCTTCACAGCGCCTTCATCGGTGAGTGTTAATTAGTGGCCGGCGCTGGATCTTCCGAAAGGTGAAACGCGTCCGCGGCTCATTCTGAAATGACCTTAAAACCCTCGCGGTCTGCGCGGCGAAAGCGTCCTCGTCCCAGCGCGTCCCAGCGCTTCCCCCGTGCGACGTCCACTCGAATCGGCGAGCCGCTCTCGGAGACCCCCCCGCAGACCTTCTCGGTCCCCCCAACATTCGGGACGAAGGGGGAAAAAGAAAACAATCGGGATTGTCTCTCATCATTTTTTTTTTTCTGTGGTGACCAGGCCTTGTAAGCCTGCAACACTGGTAAAATCATGTATTGTAGCCTAAAAAACTCTGCCAGGCAGAGGGGAAATATAAAATAAAAAATTGGGTCCCAGCAAGTTTTAGCCAATCTTTTATAATAGGTCGAGTTGGCTTGAATCACTGCCTCCGGTTGGGAGCTCCACTTACCCAAGATCACGACTTGTCAGGAGAAGCAACTAACAGCTGGAGTTTCAGCAAAGCACATTCGGGGAGGCTGGGCAGATCTTACATTAGGCTGTCAACCCGGTCAGACTCACTGTACTTTAAGGTTAGAGGCCAAACGAGGTAGGCTGTGCCCGAGACTTCTACAGGAAGAGTGAACTGCTGTATTAAAATAAATGCACAGGTTTGAATCTGCCATCTCTCATTATATTCACTATCTCATTTGCTAACTTTAACCTTAAGACAAGGTAATGTATGTTAATATATGAGATTAGAAAATACAAGGTTGAAAAATGCTAAACTGTATAAACTGAGCAATTAACATAACTTACAAAAAAATAATGTATGTTAAAATATGAAATTGGACCTTATAATGGAATATGTATTTAATATATGTCTCATTGTGCCTTGCCAAATATAGAAATAATGAATCAAATGTTATTTGCATTTGAAAAATTTTGACTAGTCACATTAACATATTTTAGCCAAGCCAGTTTTTCAGCCAGAAAAGATATTCAAATCTGCCCTGTGACCTTAGATAGGATTGCTCAGAGCTTTTGAACATAAACACACCCATGGAAATCCACAGAAATCATATGGTCCAGAACTGGCTGCTAGCAAACAGTGGTCTTATTGAAGAATTCATATTTGGAGACCTCTGTAAACACAACTTCACGCCAGGAAAATTAAAAACAAGTTTAGTTGCGGCAACCTTGTGTCAGTCGTGATTCATACAGTATATCACAATAGGGAACGCATTATACCGAACAGGTTTCTGAAACGTGAAGCGCAATAAACCAATCGCTCAATAGTGAAATTATCAAAGCATTGTAAGGTATTTATAAATACTGATATGCAGGGCATCCCGTTTATTCCCTGAATAACGTAAAATCAATACGCAAAAGACCCTCTGAAAGTAATATGTTCTGAATGAGAACAGTAAAGGTCATTCAAGTCAGGCTATATCAGCGTGAGTGCCAAAGTCAATTTCCCAGTATTTGATAGTATTTTAAAAAAATAAAAAAACGCATTTGCTTTTGGTATTCAACTGGAATAGACATGCTCCTGCATTGATTCCTTTGACCCAAGATGGAGACTGAATGTGAGTCTGACTGAATATGAAATCCCCACCGCAGACATAACGCCGTTGTTTTGAAGGAAAGGTGGCACCTGACTGGGGTAGCATTGGATCATCTTCATGTACTGCATGTTGATCTTTTTTTTTATTTTTATTTTTTATTTTTACCGATTATTGCTGTGGTCTTATTTCTCTTGTATTTAACTTGCAAAATATGCTACAAAGTGTTTGTCCACAGAATAAGATGGAGAAATACTACTTGAAATATGAAAAATGTATACCCACATGGAAGTGGAATAATACGCAGCACAGTCTACTTTATTTGGACAGTGACACAATTTTCTGTTGTATTGGCTCTGTACTCCAACACATTGGATTTGAAATGAAAGATTGAACATGAGGTTAAGCCCTTAA